>NC_136904.1:72545192-72772692 GCF_949606895.1 Notothenia rossii
AAAGGCTAAAGTTCCAAAGTTCCCTCCAGAGGGAGTATCACTCCCAAACGTGTTGAAAATAGGATAGATCTTTGACTTTGGCTTATGGTGTCATCAGCAATGTTTTTAGTGTTATTGCATGACGTCTTGCACTCACTATCTCCGGTGCCTTTTCTGTAATGCCGTGTCATTGCAGTGACAGAAGCATTCAGTGAATGGTTTCTAATCATGTCTAATGTTCCATGTAAGAGTCTACCCTGTCTTTGTCCTCCCTCATCACAGCGGCCACACGCGCCATGCTGGTGTTAAGTGTGTGCGTATGTGTGTTCGCGAGGCAGGGCCTGACAGCGGCACATTGGGCTCCTCAGTGGACCATGGAAGTGCGACTCCGACTTGGAAGTGCTCAGATATTCTCTTCATAGCCAGGTCTCTTGGTGCGTGACCTTATTCCCTGTGACATTTTCAGCCATTAATCTGCAGACGTATTGTGATGGAGTACCTCTCTGGGGTTACTATGTGCTCATGTCGCACCATTTTCGAGATGGCAAGAGGGCGCGCAACTCTGTGGTGGTCGCGTTGGGATGGAATTTAACTTTGATTCAATCTGCTGCAAAAGGTGGTTGCTGCTGAGTAATTGACAATTTTCACAATACTAGGATTAAAGGGGCCATATTATGCTCATTTCCAGGTTCATTTTTGTATTTTATGCAGCTTTGATTTCAATGTCAGTCACTTTTAGGTAATTTGATTATTGATAGTTAAGAGAAATTCGTCTCATTTTTGGGCTGTATTTTTATGTCGTTTAAGAATTCTTAGGCTTCTATCTTGGATAACTGCAGTTCAATCAGGAGAGACGTGATATATAAAATACATGTTTATTACCGGGACACATAATATGAATGAAATAGTGATTGACGGATTATAACAAGTGAATGAAATGGTGTTTGGCGATTAGGCCTCGGTTTGCAGGATAATCATTCAGGAGAGGAAAAAACCCCACTCCGATGAAACCCCCCGGGGTCTAGACACTGGTGGTGGTGATAAATAGTTCAGTCCTGTCTGAAGGGAGAAGGCTTTAGCTTGGCCCTGTATTAGGAGACAGGAGGCAAGAGGGGTGGAGGAGGGTTGCGCGTTGTCACCTGAAATGACAGCTGACGGAGAGGGAAGAACAGATTTAAAGGGGTTAGCGGGTGCAACGATAGGCTTGTGAGAATGGGGGGGAAGTGATTGGCTAGCTGGGGAGTGACGCCCCCGATCACTTATTGAGAGAGGAGAGAGTATTGAAATGACGTGTAACAGGCAGAGGATATTGGTCTTCCTGACTGAACTTGCGCTACGCTTCATTTCATAATTTGTTGGCAAAAAAACACTGATACCGTATGTGAAATGCAAAAAAGCAGACAAATTCCCAAATTCTGGTTGTTTAAACATTCACTCACTCACTATTATTCTTGCTTACTCATTCCTCCTGATATCCTGTAAACACAAAAGATAACAGACCCAAATAAATATATCCAAAACTCCCGCAGACCCAGATAATATTATGATAATGTTAGCTTACGTTTGATAAATGTCAGTGTGATGTCCTGCTCGGTCAAGTACTTATATTCAGCTTTGTTGTTGTCGCTTCTTGTGGTTAAATATTGTTGTCGGGGACATTTATACCATCGAACAGTCCGTTTGTATGTAATTAAAAATAGAGCTGTTTTCTTTGAGTATTTCTTTTTAAAAGATGTATTTACTTTCCCATTTTAGTCTTGTTTTAGATTAAAAAAAATCTGTCATGCATGTATTTGTCAGTATTGTTCACAAAGTTTTGAATGTTGTAGTTGTTTTTTCGCAGTGAATGTAAGAAAAATGAATTATGAACACACAATAGGTGGTTGCAGTTAACTCAATTATAAAATAAATGAAATATATCATTTTCCACATGACAATATTATCAGTTGTTTGGATCTGCATGTCAGAAATTGTCTCTCTTAAAAGCAGCGCACACCAGAGATATCAAAAACATTAGCATATCTCTTTTAAAGCAGTCTTGTTCCTTTCATATTTGTTATGGAAAATGTTGATGAAATGCTTCTTTGTTAGACTTTGTACCTAGTAGCTGAGTAGTTTTCAAAAGAGATTAGCTATTTAGTGAATATTTATGAGATGTGTTTTGACAAAAGCGTCACCTCAGAGTTGTCAAAAGTGTCGTCCTTGTAAAAGGACTATAATCTTCACATCACTGAAGACTTCTGAATGCCTCTGCGTCAGAACATCTTAACAGAGCATTGATTATTTCTCCTGACAGCTGTGTTGTTTTGCTTACTGTCCGCACTACAGCTGTATTACAGACTCATAGGTCAGATGCTTCTCACATTTGTAATGCCAATTGTGAAAATGTTTACTTCAAGTATAAAATAAAGACATTAAAGTCGTTTTTAATACATTATAATGTGAAAAAAACAAACAGATAAAAGGAGATTTTAAAGCTGTTATTTATGTTCAATATTCATCAACAATTGATGAATGTTAATGAGAACATATTTTACATTATTACGATTGTGTTTTTATTATTTTTCCATGCAATATCCATTAAAACACCAGTCTTAACTTGTCTTATCTCATAAATCATATTATGGTAAACCTATTTGCTAACAATAGTGTGTCATAAACCATCTTTTTATGGAGCAGCATGTGGGATTTAGCCTTGTTTACTTGCAGAAATCGGGTATATATTATTCCTAAATATATTCTAATTGGTGCACACATGTCATTAGCAGGGCCCCATTCATTTTTATGAAAGTTGCTAAGTGACATATGAAGCAAAAATGTCTCAACTGTAGGGTATAACAATACCTGTGTCCAGGAGGAATCGCACTAGCGTTTCCTTAAAACCGCCTGACGGATATAGGTGAATTTTGTACTTCTTACGACTTCATTATGTAACTAAGGGCTATATAATACCATTGTTCTGATGTCTCCTAGCAAATTCAAGGGAAAACATGTATATTTTTTCCTTGCCGAA
The DNA here is from genome assembly GCF_949606895.1 of Notothenia rossii. Classification (NCBI taxonomy): domain Eukaryota; kingdom Metazoa; phylum Chordata; class Actinopteri; order Perciformes; family Nototheniidae; genus Notothenia; species Notothenia rossii. The sequence goes on from NC_136904.1 coordinate 72,548,185, forward strand.
TTGCATCACATGACGTATCCCAAACTTGTAATTACGTATTTTGGCCACTATGAAACTTGCAGTGAAAGTGAGGTGCTCTTACTGGCAGCTTAATTTTCATGTTTTACTATTACGATTTCCTGAAAACCTGTATATATAGATTAACTAACCGGTAATCTTATAAAAGGACGGTTGACAAGAAGGGGAGTCAGTTGGTTGCTATCTTCTACCACTAGTTGCCACAAAATCCTACACACTGGTCCTTTCAAAGCATGTTCTGCTCACAATTGCTAAATAAGGGGACTATAGCCATAATGGTTTGGGGGTTCCTCAAAATTCTCCTGCGGCCTGAGCTTGTTAGTGATTTTCTGTCTGTGGCAGGAGACAAAGCTAAATCAGGATAACCAAGGAGAATAGGCCGGTTTAGGCTGTCAGTTGTGCTGCAGTGAAAGGTTAGGCCTGTCACACAAACAGGGGTGTAACAAAGCTGACACGTACTTACAGCAGCACATCTGTCCCCTTTCTATCGACATCGCTTTATCTAGAGCAGTAATAACATTTTATAGATCTGTTGACGGACTGTCCAAGGCGGTCATTACACGCCGCTCCTCTCTTATCACAGCTGCCCCGAAATTGCATTAATGTTTACTTTCTGTTCAGCGGGCATTGTGGTTGCACACGTTGCAGTGAGCCAGTGTCTTGCAATTCCAGGCGATATGTCTTTTCCTGATAAAGTGTGAAATCAATGCTGCCAGTGGAAGACTTCCATCCCAAACATCAAACCTAAGGCTTTGCATGGGACATTTATTTTGTGCGGTGGCAGCTGTTGCAACAGTCTTTAATAACGCTTTGGCACCGAACATTCTGGCAGTAGACAACAATCCCCCCCGCCTAAACAAGAGAATATATCCAATTGCTCTATGATAATGTCTTTCTTCGTCATCAACTATTTCAGCCATATTGCATTGTTTGCTTTCCAGAGTCTTAACTTCTGTGTGAGAAATGTTAAATTATACATTGTCTTAAAGGAAGAGGAAGCTTAGTTGGAGTTCTGTTAACTTTAGTTACAACTTTTCAAAAAGTAATTTTGTACTTTATTTTTGGTGCTATAGAAATCAGTGGTACATTGGGTTGACCTGACATGTGTTCTGCAACCTCCATCTTTTTTTGGTGTTGGTATTGACAGGCAGGCCAGAGAGAAGAGCCACAGTATTGCACCTCCAGCTGTTCCAATTTCTCATCCCGGCTTCTGAAATGATGCCGCCGCTGCTGTAAGCTTGAAACTGAATTAATAATTAACCAAGTCAATAGGTTTCGGGATCCTATTCTCCCCGGTATCACCTTGAAGTGACATTGTTGAGGTATCCAGGTACTGTACCAAATATGAAGATAAATCCCACATATTTACAACTGAAGTTGGTCCTATATACACCCTGTTACTATGTGAAAATATGTTGATGTGTTATCGTGTCAGACATAATACCTTAGCCCCATTTCAGGACCATTCAATTTATGTCCAACATCATGGGCCTCTGTTTTTGTCCCATTTAAAAGCAATGCCTTTGAGGGGAACAACTTATTCTGCTCTGTAGTTTTTTGTCACACGTTTCCTCTGCTTTCATTGTTGGGCCTTCTCTGCAGTGAGACATTTCAATTTCAGTCTGTGTAAGCAATCGGAAATGAGATTGTTCAACGTCTGCTGTGTTTTGTGCAAACTGATAAAATATGCATCAGCCGGATGCTATTTGGAGACCCGCTGATCAATACACGTGCCTGTTTTTATGCGAATTCTCCGAAGAGAGGCCGTGTCAATCTGTCAGAGATCATTAGCAAGGCTGCTGGCGTGATAGATTGTGGCTCTGGTGGGAAAGGAAATCAGGTAGGCCTGACATTAACATCCCATAACCAATTCTCCATCTGGCTCATATTCATGCTGTAAAGAAACGTATTCAGTAAACACACACTGGACACTTTCCAGCTTTCACTGCACAAGGCCAGCATTTCTGGCTTTGATAAACACAGAGTTATCCAGCATAAAAGCCTCTATGCATAATCCCCTAAATATCTCTCAGCTACTTGATGCATTTCCCATTCATCATTTTTTATTATTGTTTTCCCTTTATTGCAAGACTAAGACAGATAATTGCAGGGAAAACGAAAAGGGATTTAAGTTGTCATGTTGGTTTGATGTTCATGGAAGGTAGAAAAAAAAGGAGGTGGCCAGTTTAGCAAAAGCAAAGGGGGAAAAATAAATAAATATAAGATAATCGTAATCCCATTTTTGCCCCCATTAATATTGATAATATTACACAACTACTACAACTACTACACTGTTGGGAATAAATGTACCTAAACTGTCGGTGAAACTAAACACAAATAATGTTTTTATGTTCATACAGTTTTGTCGATTGCTTCAACATAAAACGAAGTGCCAAACTTAGCTATATTTACAAAGTAAAGGGTATTTAAAAAATAAAAGAAACCTCATTTGCTAAATAATGCAAATCTGCGAGAACAGACCTGCTGTGTCCTAAACTTTGGATGCTATGAATCTAATATGCCAATACTTTCTCAAATTATCTGAATTCAAATCAAGTTGTATATCATAACATAATATCTGGAGGGACAAATTAGAAGGAAAGTGGAAAGAATAGGTGAAACAACAATTAAACCTGTTCATGACGCCACACATCACATTACTCGTGTTTAGTTTTGTCTCAACATTATAGTCCTCTGCAGGTTCCAACAGGCCTATGTTGTGACTGAAGCCCAGTTTGTTATGGTTGCACCTTCTTCCTGCACCACACATGGTCTCCATTTCAGAGAATTGGCTTATGTTATGCTTCTGTGCCGTGGCAGATTTGTGTTGGACTAAAACCATGCCGTTGTGTTTTCGCTCTCTTCTTCCTCCTGTTGAATTGAATCCATCAGACACATTCACATACTGTCCAACAAAACCGCACTCTTGTTCTTTGGCTCTCCGAGCAGCTCCACTGGAGCGGTTGCACATTCGATAAGTGTCTTGCTTTAGGGCAACCACAATGGTAGTATTTCAGAGGAGGCGACCTGCTAAGTCTGGGCTTTATCTAGTACAAACAGAACATAATCTGAAAGGCAGAACTGCTTTAGACTGTACCTTTTACGCTGGGGATGTGTGTGTGTGTGTGTGTGTGTGTGTGTGTGTGTGTGTGTGTGTGTGTGTGTGTGTGTGTGTGTGTGTGTGTGTGTGTGTGTGTGTGTGTGTGTGTGTGTGTGTGTGTGTGTGTGTGTGTGTGTGTGTGTGTGTGTGTGTGTGTGTGTGTGTGTGTGTGTGTGTGTGTGTGTGTGTGTGTGTGTGTGTGTGTGTGTGTGTGTGTGTGTGTGTGTGTGTGTGTGTGTGTGTGTGTGTGTGTGTGTGTGTGTGTGTGTGTGTGTGTGTGTGTGTGTGTGTGTGTGTGTGTGTGTGTGTGTGGAATTTCATCATGGGACATGGCAAACTAAAGACGGAGAATAAATTGCTTTGTGTCGGGTATATAAATTGCTTGGGAGCAGCAATGCATAAAGCGGCGAACATGTGGATGAATGGGGGAAATTGCTCTTCACGTCAGTCAAGTTTAGTATTAAAACATAATTTCAAACTGTAATTTCGGATCACATGTTCATACTTTTCCTGCTTGGGAGATTTAGTTAAAAAACTAAACATGAAAAGTTCATTCAAAATTGCTGTGTTCTCTACCATTTCTTTAGCTTGAGTTTGTTATTTGACATGGGGTAACTTTGTTTTGATTGATCTTGGGAGTAATTGAAAAGCTTTCACAACATGCAGCTGGTGGATGGGTTATCAAAAGTACCTTGCAAATCCAGAGCACTTTACATTTGTTTTGGTACACATGGAACTTTTAACCTTGCCTTTGGCATTCAAAGTTCTGCTCTTTTCTTATTTTATGCCATGATGATTTTTTGTGCTAAAGACCTGGATTAGACTAAGGGGCCCACCTTGATTTTCTTTCTTGATCCACAATTCTACAGGATATTTTACTGTCAGGATATGCACATTTTTTTATTTTGGAGGGCAGTTAAGTGCTTGTCTGGCAGGTGAGAAAAAAATTGGCCAGCTCAATCATGGCTGTGTTAAATTGGGGGAGGGGGGTTGTTAAGGTTTCTTAAGCTTCACACAAAACTAAATTGCTATAACTTCTGAAAAGCTTTTACAATGGACATTTGAGAATCAGCAAAGGCCACATTTATAATCTCATGTCTTTTATATTCAGTTTAGCTGTTGACATTTATTTTCAATTTCGTAAATGTTGTTGGCAAGGATGATAAAAACAAACCCTGAACTACAAAAAGTGCACTCCAAGAATAATTTAATCTCACTCAATTGTCCCTCCTCAGCATACTAACAGTCAAGATGGCAACAAAGATAACAGCGATTTTTTTTATTTCATCTTGTATCGTGTTTAACTTGAGTTATTTGATTATTGCCAATATTCCAGTTCAAAATTTGACCAAACTGTCTGACGTTATAGTTAATGCATTTATTTGCAAACATTTCAAAAACGCTTTTCTATGGATGTCAATTTTCGATCCACCACTAGTTTAAAAACGTTTTACAGATTACATATCAAATATATAAAAAACCATCAACAAAAATGCATGCTTTTCAAAAACTGTAAATAATTCAAGTCTATTTAAAGAAAGAATGCTATCAAAGAGAGATCAAAAGAGACTTTACAATAATAGGGTTGTAGGTCCAGTAGTTATACCTAGCGGACATAACTGGATGTATATGCAGATACAGTAAGTTCACACATGTGCCTTAGGGATCTTTTCAACTCTACAGCATCCCACATGCTCTGTCCTTTTTGACCCTTGCTTTGGATAAAGAAAAAAACAACAACCTGAAATATTTTTTAGAGAGAAATAAATGTCAGAAACATCCAAAATAAGCATCTAATCAAAATGTGTGAATGCTCACAGTGGGGGAAAATAGCCAACAATTGAAAATAACATGTATTTAAGAAGCATACATTACCTTTTTAATCCCAGTGATACTAGTGTGATATGAGGATGATAGAGGAATGCTGCCAATCTCCATGGACCTTATTTAAAAAAAGGAAAGTAAATCATAGCTGATCAAATTAAATGACTCCCCTACTCACAGAACAATTACAGCATGAACACAGCATAATGGAACAAGTGCCTGATTGAATTTTGGAACTTAAATATCATTTATTTCTCGTTGTAATTTTCATCTAAAGGTTCATAATTGAAAAAGAGAATATAGTGATGACTGTCTTTTTTTTTTTTTAGAGACAGACCTTTATGAGAATCCCTACAAGGGGAGAAAAGAATAGAAGACAGTGGATAAAATTAAATTCGGCTAGGGGTACTTACTGATGAGATGAGACCAAGCGAGATGGAGATGCAGCTCAATTCTCTTTTGCTCTATTTTAAATGACTGAGGAGACGTGGCCAACATTCTGGTTACATAGCGATGAGACTACAGCAAGTGTGTCATGTCTACCAAGACCATTTGGTGTGATCTGTGATTATTACACTACAGTAATTCTCTTACTTCCACAACGCGGCAAAACTTCAAACATTGCAATAAACATTTAAAGATTCTGTCAGAAGCAAGGCCTTCACATTTGCTAAATAGCACAAAACTGCAGCAAAATGTCAAACCACTGTGTTCTGCAGTGAAGCTTGTTTTAGAAGCCAGACCACCACTCCAGCTGATTTTCTGTGAGATTAGCTTATCATTGAGCAGTTGGTCGCTCAGAGCATCCGATTCAAACAGACACTACACTGCTTTTCATGCTGGACGCGCTCATATTGACTTTTTTTTTTACTGAGTGAAACTGCTGTTTGTGAGCTGATATGATTTGCAATCTGCAAAGGGATTAAAGTACTGATGTATTTATTAGCCCTTCAAATCTACAGCATCCCTAGACTTGCTGGCCCAGAAAATGATTAAATAAAATAAATCGGAAGAAAAATGACAAATGACATTCAAAATCTATGTTTATTGGACAGAGGCCATGAGTCTGGACATATAATTGTCATGAGTGAAGTTGGTCTGCATTGTTTCCCTTTTTAAAACAATATTTTATTTACAGCAGTGAGTGCGACAATTAACACATTAGGTGTATATGTTTAAGGAACATGTTGTTTTACATAATAAGATCTAATTGAATTGTGAGGGCTAAGGTCAATTGGTTTGTTTCTTTTAGAGGTTGGAAAGAAAGTGTAATTGAAGCTGATGACACATGACTTATCAATAATATAGTTGTAAATAAAGAGTTAATGATCACTGAAATTAAGACATAATTACCTATTGATTAACAATTATACACTAATAGAATTTATATGACGGCCCAAATTATTTATGGCATATACATTGCCAATATACAACCGATGTCTCTATCTAGAATGTTAGGACTACTTTTAGATGAGTTGCTAATTCCTATTATTAAGTTGTTTGACTTTGACAAGAATAAATAAATACCTAGATCATGTGAGCAGAGAGGCAGGGTTTCGCCTTTCCTGTAGTGTGTTATATAGATTTGGGTGCATTTTAAATGGTCTGTAAAGTTTAAAATCCAATAGCTTCATCCAGAGGGATTTTCTAAGTAACACTTGTGCTTCTATTGGCTAGAACTCCAACACATTCTACGTGATAAACTAAGCGGCAGGACATTTTTGACACATCTCTAAGTGATTGACCAATCACAACAGAGCCTACCAGCTGACCAATCAGAGCAGACTGGGCTCTGGTGTCAGACAGAGGGTGAAAAGAGGGGCTGCAGCACAGGCAGTATGCAAAAAATAAAGAGCTTTTTGAACATTAAAGCATGTAAACATATCACAAAGAGGCACAAAATGCAATCTGAACCTGAAAATGAGCATAATAAATCCTCTTTCAGATTATTTTTTGGCCAGTTTAGCCTTAACTAGCAGGATGGATTTGAAAGGGTTATATAGAAGGTATTTATGCCCATTTCACACCAACGCGGTGTCAGGGCCGGTTCGGAGCTAGAGCCTGACAAGCACTGTTTTTTCCTGTTCACACCGCAGCGGAGCCGGCTCTAAGCACCAAAAACCGGTGCTTACCAAGCACCATAAGATTGTCGGTCTAGAACATAGACTGTATATATAAATGGACATAGTGTCCGTGACATCACCCATAGGATTCTGCAGAGTTGCTGAGAAGCCTAAAGTAGGCGGTGTCGGCCACTAACGTCTCGACAGTGGCGTCAGAGTCTAACTCCCGCCTGCTCCAAATAAGGGCAAAGAGGTGGAGGCGGGAACTGCTGCCACCGAGCTGGAAGCTCCAGAGCTAAGCTAACATGCTCCCCGTCTGCACACTGCCGTCGCATTTTACGTTTCTAAGGTAAGCGGACATGAAACTATTCAGCAAAACTATAAATAATAATCTAAGTTATTGAGTTTTTAGGATAATACTTCAGAATCTTAAAATCCCTTAAAGTTTGTATGCAATTGTGCTAAATTCAGCACTGGAATCAAGCAAATATTAATGTTTGCATGACATTAGTTATTTATATTTTGCTATCACTTAATTATACGTTTAATACATTAAAATCAAGCTAAGGTACATGTGATGGTAGCTAGTTAGTGCTCTTACCTTTGAGGCCTCCTCCAAACAGCATAATAACCAGACTGTATCATTGAAACTATAAGTACCAGTTCTAGATCCTTCACTTTAGACAAACAATTCAAAAGACAAAATCAACTAAATGTATTTAAAGACCAATCTTTATGTAAGGTGCCTCTTAACCTGAGATATTAGTTATGCAGTAATATTATTGACAATCTAAAAAAACTGAGCAACTCAACTGTCAACTTTATGTTTCTTATTGTCTAAAGCATTTGTTATTTTCATTTTCCCCCTCTCATATTCAGTGTGGACGGATTGAGACAGCATGGTGTCCAGAGAGCTGCTGAGACTTCAGGGAGAAACCTCCGTGTGATGGACGTCCTGTCTGTTGGTTTGGCCCGGAGAGGACTGAGGGTCTTTCCTCAGCGAGGAGGACTAGGCCTGATGGAGGAGCCCATGCTGGGCATAGCTGTTACCACCTGCACAGGCCTAGTCTTTCATTTTATTTGACTAAATGTGTTTACTTATTACATTTAATAGGTTTACACCTTCTGTCTATGTGCTTTTTATTTACAAACATTTTTGATTAACTTTTGGTTCACATTTCAATAGATATAATTTGTATTTGCACTCCTTTTGTCCATTATTCTTACTGAAAATGTTAGATTACACATTTACATCTGACTGAAGATTGGCCCCATTTATTTATGACGTTGCAAACTCTGCTGTACAAGGCACAGGTGGCAAATAGAAATAATCAGCTTGTGAGACTGACCGTTGAGCGGCCCGACCAAGCAAGGAGGCAGAGGCAGAACGTCCAAAATTATAACCCGGTGTGGGCATTTATTAAAACATGAACATATTACACACAGCCTCAATCCTGCTGCTGCTGTTCACGTGAGCCCAGCCTGCAGCCACCAGGATCTCACACACACTCCCAGCCTCTCCCACAGACAGGGAAACCAGAGCCTAAATACCTATACACTAATTAGCACAACAAGACACAGGTGGGGGGGAGCAATTAGACACAGGTGAGGGGGGAGGAGCAAACACAGGGCACCAGGTGAACACAATTGGGTAATCAGCAGGAGGGAACACAGAGACGACCGGAAACAACAGACAAGGTGGGGGTGAACACTTATACAATTAATGCCATTTAATAAATAGCTCTAGTAACGGCGTCTCGTCGTTACACAGCTGATGGGGTGTAGATGTGGAAATAGGTGCATTCGATCAGCTGACTGTGTTTTTCGCCACACTTTATAAGCCTGACAATAACCACACCTTCTCTGAGGTGCAGCGTCACAAACAAATGATGGTCCTGATAGACTACAAAAATATTCTATGTGCAGATCTTTGTTTTCACAATAAAAGTGTAGTTTCTTAGTGAATGTCCTGTACTGGTCTTAACATCTCATAACATCAGCTTTTCATTTTCCTCTTGGATGTTCTTCTTGACCCTCAGAGAAGGAGAAAATGTTGAGTTGTGTCTTATGTCCTTTCCTAACAAAAATTACAGGAAACATAAAACATACTATTGCAGCAAGTGTGTTATTTATGAAAGCGGTGTGTTTGTGTGTTTTGGGGCTGTAGATATAATTATTTTTTAATTGTAATATTTTTTTTTATTTCAACAGTGAGCTACAAAGACAATCAGATTATGAATGAACAGTATGAAGTTCATCAACATTGAAATATATGTTATTATCAAAATAATATTTAACTGTTATCAAAACGTAGTGCAACTCTAGAAGCTTGCTCTGTTGTCTCACTGAAAGGATACATTTTACCACATTTTTTACAGACAATATTGAGAGATAAATAGTAGCAGTTCTCACTATGTGTTAAATATCTTTGCCTTCAATACATTAAATTAGAAAGCTGACAACGTCATATTGCTTGTTAACTAATGTAACCTTTTGCATGGAAAAACCCCTCAGCTTCACTGGTGTGTAGGTGATCTAGTATTGTTTAATGTAATGTATATCAGTGTATTAAAGTCAATACTTCATTTATTTAAACCAATATCTTTCTTGATTGTTTGTACAGTATGACAAAAAGAGTCTTTGTACCTGAGCTGAAGTTCACTGCTGTGAGGAGTCCAGTTCTGTCTCTCACTCTCTGGTCCAGCCTGTCTGCATCACCTGGACACCTTAAACAAACAGATATATATGTAAAGTACCATGTGTACAAACAATATAACTGATTCTATTCTGTTGAACATGTTAGATTGTGTATTGTCAAAGTCAGGGTCTTTTTTTATTTTACTGTAACTTTGGAAGAACAAATGAAATGCAATGAATACGCTTAATTTTAAATGAAGTACACATAACGACTGATCTAATATTTTTAACAAATCATCAGTCCTTAAATTAGGCAGGCATTAAGTTACATGTTCACGTTCTGCAGGCACAATTAGTCGGTTTCACAAGTGTAATGAAAATCAAATAAATGGTAAGCATTGGTATTACCAATGCTTACTATTTATTTGATACCAATTTGGTAATACAATTGATAAAAACAACAAGGTTTGGGTTAGTTCTTCAGATGACGGTGACGTTAACGTGTAAGCTCAATAATGAACTCCAACTCAACCAAACATATTATAATATCTAAGTAATCATCTTGAAATATGACATTAATAATTGTAATATACACCCTTATTGTGAGGTTGACTTCACATACACTAAGCTGCTCTTCAACACCACTTTGACGTTAGCTTGTCTACATACTCGAGCATAGCGGATTTACATTAACCTTAGCGATGCATACAGTTACCTTCCTAATAAAATATCTCTCTAAGTTACAAGGATGACCTTATTTTACCAACCTCAAACAGAAGCCGCTTGTTCAACAGCATTATCCCACTTAACGCTTAACACTTCTCCATTTCGTTTTAACTTGGAGGCTGGAACCCAAGCCTTAACATTCATTACGTAGCCAATCAAAATCATAAACACATAAATAAAGTACTCAAATTTCACTCACCGCAAAACCACATTCATGCACAGTCTGTTTTAACCGCAGAGAGAGTCACAATAGTCCGATATTAGCATGAAGAACAAACAAACACGGCCGAGTTCAAGTTATGTTCCCCGGATGAGTTGAGCAGGCAGAGTCCCTGTAGCATCACGGAGCTTCTAGCAGAGAGACAGGAAGCTAATAGAGATGGGTGAGTCCTGATTCATCCGGATCATTAACCCGGATCCGAGTAATGAGCTCATGGCTCCTCTCCATTAACCCGAGTCCTTTGAGTCCTTCGTTTGCCGATTGGTCTAGAAGCAAGAACCGCATACGTCACGACCCGATGCAGTCCCATTGTTATTGTTGTTGTGGGCGCAGTTGGGGAGAAAATCAGCGACGTAAACGGTGGCATCATGACGCAGCAGCGGCAGCAGCAGTCGGGCTCTGGGCGGTGTTAACAAAACGGTGGTTGAAAAGAAAAACCGGTTCCGAACCAGAAGACCACTAGCACGAAACTAGAACGGGAACCACGTTGGTGTGAAAGGGGCAATAGAGTACTGGGACTTAGCCAGTATGGGCCCCCAAGTTAGTTATCGCCGTTATTGGACACATTTGTGGCTGCATATGCGGATTTTGTGTTTCTGTGCAGGAAAAAATAATAAGTAGCCTGGTGCATACCCACAGGTGCATTAGTCATTGAGATCTTCTTTTGGATGTACCTTGACAGCAAGGACGAGGAGACTATTGTGCACGGAATGATTGGCAGAGCTAGTGACAATTAAACTGTAGCTGTTAAGCAAAAGAGAGGATTTGGATCACGAGTCATGTGTCCGCTAATATCCCTGTGCGTGTCACTCCTGCGCCCCTCCAGGCTTAAACAGACAAGCTTTGGTCGAACCCTCGACGAACTGTAGTGGGCAATTACTCTATCGCAGCTCCGCGTCTGCTGTATGTTCCCGCTATCTTTTAATTGGAGGAACGGGGGAGTCATTTCATACCGGGGATGAGAGAGATGTGTTTTACCTGCCTTCAGCTTGCTGAGAATAGAGTGGGTGAAAGTATAAGAATCTCTAGCTGCCTCTGTAATATGATTTCACCCCTAGGCCACAATTGTAATAGTCAGGGATAGCTCTCCCATTGAGCTTACTTTCATTTCACAGGCATGGGGCGTCTTTTGTGCTGGCCTTGCACAATGGGGAAGTGAAAATGTTCAGCTCTGTCATTAACGGCCCTGTATTTAAAAACTAGCACCACATTTCCTGGCGGGGGTGCATTCATCATATCAGCAAAAATGGTTCTGTCCAGCCGTGTTTCAGTTTTTTACAGTGGTGGAAGGCGTAAGTATCTTTAATCAAATACTGTACTAAGTGAAAAACTTGAGTTACTTCACCAAGGTATTTCCAAATATTTCTACTTTATTAGTTACTAGTTCAGGTTCAACTTACACAAAATATAGTATCATACAATAAAATATGAGCTACAAACTCTGTCAGCTGCAACATTTAATTAAGTGATGAATATACATTAAGGCATCTATAATAATAATAATAATACAACTAGTCGCTGGTACGCTGACTACTGGCATGGAGACAGGACAAGACGAACTGACACAATACAAGGGGAGACTGGGGAATATAAACAAGAGGTAACTAGGCACAGGAGGAAACAATCATCAGCTGGCGCTGATGAGAGCAGGAGACACACACAAGGATAGGGGGCGTTTCTCAATGTCAAGGAAGGATGCTCCAGAGCACCTATTTCAAGGATGCTGCGTCATCGAGTTCCGCCGAAGGACTGTTCCAATGTCCAGGCTCCTTGGAATCCTACCGAGCCCGGCGTCCTTCGTAGCGAGAAATTTCGAGGCTGCACATCTGTATCCTCCGGTCTTAAAATCCCCACAATGCTTTGCGCACGGACCAATTTCCAAAATCAGTGGCGGAAAATGTAAGGCGGGGCCTCTCATATGACGCACACCTGCACACTTGCTAGCCTGTTCAATTCTTCGTTCTCCGAATTCCAGGAAACATTCTTGCTTAGCTTCTGAAGGACCTGACTCGGAAGACTTGTCCTACCAAGGAAGCGTCCTCGACATTGAGAGGAACCCAGGGAGTCAAGGAACCTGGAATGAAACATAAGGTGAGTACCAAACTAAAACAGGAAGTGGGAGACAAGACAAAAAATGACTAAACATGACTACTCAACATTTTTGACGGGACACAACAGTTTTTCAAAAAATCACCCTATTTTTCCAAATATTTTTAGAGAATAACCTTATTGTATAAAATGTTTACAGTTTTTTTCTCGGTTAATGAAGAGTAACATTTAAGTATGACCGATAACATCAAACTGTGCTCCTCCCTTGTCCTTGCTTGCAGAATGAAAACTCCCAAGATCCCCAGCATACAGTATCATATCCAATGTTATATTTCTGGCAGATTACATGATAAATTATGCATACCCTTTTAATTGGCTGGCGGATGGAGGTTGCGGGATTTCTTTTGAGAATGTGGGACGTGAAAGGTGAGGTCATGTTGTGTCTTGCGAAGGCAGCGCTGGATGGTTTCCAGAGGTCACGTAGCTCAACAGTAGGGGAGCTCACCCCCTGCTGTGCTGCTTCTCCCCTCTAAACCCCCCCGCCCCCACCACTTCACCCTACACTGCCTCCTGACAGCAGCCAGTTTACCCTCGGGCCAATGAGAGAGACATTTGCCACATGTAGCTCTGATTCTCTTGCTGTACAAAAAGTCTTAATATAGTCGCCCTTCTTACGATGAAGGTGTTGGAGAAAAGGACATGTTCATGCCCTTAATTGGTTAAACTACAACTGCTTTAATGGGAAAGGTCATGCTCTGCTGGCATTTTTACCTATTTGAAATGTAAGCTATTTTTGTTCCCTTTTTAGAAAGAAATGGCCGATTGATATCTTAATATTATGATGCACAAAAGGGGGAGTTTCCGTAACACGTATCATCAATGGGGAGTTGACAAGTACGCAGGACAATCCATAATAGGGAAGATATGGATAGGACTGAAATGTTTACCTCTGATCCACTCTCTGCTGTTAGGGTCAAGGTAGACCTTCTGTTTTGTACTAGTTTTAGGTGATTAAAGAGGAAAGATCATGTTCATTTTCAGGTTCATATTTGTATTTTGTGGCTCTACTGTGACATGTTTACATGCTTTAATGTTAAAAGTGCTTTATTTTTCTCACACTGCCTGTGCTGCAGCACCTCTTTCCACGTACATGTACATGTACTGACACCTATATCGCACAGTTAAGTAAAGGGAAAACCCCAAAAAGCTTAAAAGGGCCCTATTTAAACTGGCTGGATTGTCCTTAAAAGCACCTACATGGCCTCCATTAGAATGTGTGTGGGCTTAAAAAAGGGTCTGAATTTCATATTAAAATGTATAAAATACTTGCACATTTCCCATTCAATGGAAGCTAGCAGAACATTGTATCCAAGGATTTTTGTTAAGAAACGAGGCATTTTTTTTTTTCATTTTCCGTTAAAGTAAAAAAATGGTATGTACTGTGCTTGGAAGAGGTTTAATTTCATACAACAACCTTTTGTTTAAAAATGCCTGACAACAGAGAAACCCAAAGTGTGGCAGACATTCACTGTGACAGCGTGCCTTGTTAACTTCCTTTAATATATCGTGTATTTCACTACTGAGAATTGCTATCACAGTAATAACCTATTACATGCACATTCACGTCAATGTGCAAAAACAAGTCATGAGCTGCAAATACATTGCAATTGCCAGACCTTTTCGAGTGACTTCAGTCCACAATAGGAAATGCCACATTTTGGATCATTAAACCTTTGTATGGCATCGTGTCCCTATAGTATATAATAGGAATAAGATGTCAGGAGCTTGGTAATGTAAAGTATGTGGGACAAAAGCACATTTTTTTATACGCTGTGAGTCTGTATTTGTATCCTTAACAGTACGTACGTACGTTTAAAGTTGATTCATAGTGAATACACTTTATGTATGTAGCACCTTTCAAATCAGAGTTACAAATTGCTTTCACATAAAACAGAACACCATTAAAAATACACAAACAAAAGCATCTCAACACAGAGTAAAATCAAATAGAAAATAATAAAACATTGATAAAATCACAAAAGGAAACTTTTCAAAGAGTGAGTTTTGAAAAGTGACTTAAAGGAGAAGACATAGTTTGCAGCCGTGATCTCCTTGGCAAGGTTGTTGCAAAGTCTAGGAGCCCTGACAGAAAAGGCTGTATACAATGTGTGTTTGGATCTGGACCTTGGAGCGACGAGCAGCGATGCACCTGTAGATCTCAGGGTTGTGGCAGAGGACATAGGGCAATAAAAGGTCAGATCAATAACTTGGGACGAGGTGGCTCATGGCTTCTGAAAAAAATTGCAGTTATAATAGTTTGAATCTTGTACATTTTGAATCTACATTTTTAAGAAAACTCTGGTCTGAATCCAAATTGAAACACTTCAGGGACAGAAGCTGCCACATCTGTGCGTGCTAGCGGAGCCTCGGACATCCAAAGACTCATAGTTGTGCTTTGATATGAAAACTCAGAAATGCTTATGTAGTCCTCAGCCTTTTGTCGGATAACGTTCTTACAGCCTGAATCGATACAGCCATGAGGTTGTGCATTCTTTTGACAATACATTTTGCACTTGTAATACTTTGAGACTTCTTTTAAGAACAGTTTTTTTGTTGCATGTTCTCGCCCCTCAAGCAGCTGTGTCACCCAATGCAGCGCAAGCTCAGATAAAAAGTCATGCATGAATTATTGACATGGTAAAAATGCCCTTCATATAATGGGGGTACTCACATCTTGAAACCTAATCCAACTAGGAGTATAATTACATTAGCATAATCAGAGACTGATGTTTACATGGACTTCCTCTTACTCACAGCATTAATTACATTATGATTGGATTACGTGTGTGCATGCGGACTAATGTCAAGTTTAAAGTGGATTGTTGAAACTATCCGACAGCATCATTTATATATTTGTTTTTATGTCGTTTTGTTTCCTTTTGGTTACTTGTTTTGCGTTTGTCAAGACTTTGATAATAGAGCTTGCCGTCACGAAGATCAGAGATGCATTTTTAATGAAGTTTGTCATTGAAAGACTTGATAGTGATGATAACTAAATAGATCAAGCGAAAAGCTCAACCTTTTGTCAGATGTCCGTGGCGCTGAAACGTGGAGGATTTTTTAAGTATTCTGTGGCAGAACATCTCCTATTTATTTTGATCTGCCTTTGGATGTTGAGTTGGATCTTGAAGGACCTTTGTTGGGTATTGGACCCTTAAAACTGATGTGGGGGAGAAGCGGCCAATACAGGGCTCCAGTCAGATAGCGAGTGATCATAGTCATTAGTTGGACTTTTTTTATTTGCAGAGCACGGTTGTTACAAATAAATAAAGCAATTAATAAATAAATGAATGTCCAAATGAATGGAATGTATGATCAGTGACTTTTACACCTGACTTTTTCTCTGTAGTAACCGCATAATTCATAATAGTGCGCAAACGGCATGCACAGGATATGGAATCTAACCCTATATTTACAAAATCAAAGTCTCTTTATCATAATAAAAGTCACTGAACCTTTTAAAAAAAATCTTACGTTAGCAAATCCTTATTAACAACCCTGGAAAGATGATTGTATAACTGCACTTACTTACTATTTTGAATGTATCTTAAACCCATTTGACCAAGCATTGAAGTTGTCATCGCTACACGCAATAATATATCTGACATTTCACTGCATTTGATGTCTTACGGATTCAATTGTGGGTTGTTTTGAAGCGATGGCTTTGAACATTATTTCTACTGATGGTCACTATACTAATAGAAGCCAACACATGGTCTGCCAACTTGGCCAATTGCTGCATAAACGGTGTACATATTGAGTAAAGTTGTGCCAACGTACAACTGTTGCTACCTTCCCACCTGCTAGTGACATAGGTTCCCCGCTTTCCTTTGAAGCATTGCATGTTGGGAAGGCCATCTGATGATGTTGGAAGAGTTTGCATAGCACACACATCGAAGACAAAGAGACAAGAAGAGTGTGTTAATAATGCTTGATACAATAATACCATCTGCAGTAGTATCTGTTATAAGGAAACACCAATTGAATGCTGTGAGTTTGAGTGGCGTTTTAAAAGTCCTCTGTGTCTCTCCACTAAAGATATAACGGTGTTTGTCCATCGCTCTCTTAAAAAATGCTTTTTAAAGAAATATAGACACAGGCTTTATTGCCAAGTCTAGTTAGAAATCCTTTTACTGCGATAGTGACTTTATCAGATACTAGTGTTGCATTCAGATGAGTCAAAGGATAATGCTAATGGGTGATTTTTAAAGCCGACCTGAGACATGGTTCTGCTGCTATCATCTACGATCAGAAAGATTGGTATTCAAGATTGCATTTGTGCAGATGAAGTGAAATCAGATTGTTGGGAGGCTGTGTGCGTGGGTGCTTGTTTGTGTGGAGCGGTGATTAGTGCTGATGCACACAGGGAGGCCAGGATGAAACATTTCCGCCCAAAGCAGCCTCCGAGACCCAGCTAGCCTGCAGCCACGCCCGCGAGGCTCCAATGCGCTCCTCTCAAAATCCCCCGGGGACTTGCTAAGAGGTGTGACAACTTTATTCTTCCCAGACGCTGCTACAAAGTGCCTTTGAGTACAACCTGCTGGTCTTCAATAAAAGCAAATGATCCAATCCGGTAATGGAAAGATATATTTTCCAATGACTACTTCTGTCTGCACATTAATCACCCCATATGCCAAAACCCAAGCCCGGTAAGATTGTGCATTAGGAAATGTGTTACAGCTTAATACCTTGTATTACACCATTGATATTGGAGCCGTTGAGATCATGAACTGAAGGTCATTTTTTCAATATCTTGGCTTAATTTCTCAAAAACTATGAATACATCAGCAAAATAGCTAAGGATTGACCCCCTTGACCCTCCTCCTTATGCATTATATTTCACATCGCCTGCCTTTCATAGACTATGGTCTGTCTTTTACCAGTTTTCAAATAGCTCAATAATAAAAGGATATGTTTAAAAGCATATTTGTTCAAAACATCAGAGGGTTACTCTTTGTTTGTGATCCTCACAACAGAACCAGTGGCAGGGATTGATCGCCACTCCGCTGATTCCTCCGGACCCGCTGGGCTGTGCAAATGCCTTTTGACGCGGGGAGCATTTTTAATGTGTCAACTGAGACCTTAGACAGAATTACTATGAACTCAATTACAAACACATTACTCTAGTAGTAGAAAGCAACCTGCATTTTTAAGGCAGTTCATGATGTTGGGCATGGCTCATTGTCTGACTGCTTTAATTGCAAATGTGGCCTGATGGATGCAGACAGCAAACACTAGGGTGGTGTTGTTTAAATGCCTTTCTTTGGATTGATGTTTTAGTTTGACAGGAGTAAAGAATACTGTTTTTGAAAAGAGGTCATAGTTAAGATTTAGAATTAGTGTTCCACTTAAGAATTGGAGTACTTGATAACAGGTAGTTTAAGGGTATTTCATATATGTGATCATGTCTGGTCTTATAATTACAAGTTGCCAATTAACAATCTGTATACCTGTTTTTTTTATTATTTCAATATCTACTTGTGCTGTGTGTGATCATACACGTTCAAAGTACAAACTGTTTTTTTTACATTCAGTAGAAAATAAAAACAAAGGGTGAGATTGAAGGACATTAAAGTCTGTTGCAAAAAATGTGCATTACATTTCTTACAAAAAATCATTTTATGGGCGAGGGAAACATTTATTCAAAAGTAGTCATTTTGTTTGGAAAATTGAGAATGCATTTTTTATTACAGAATATGTTCTCTTATTTTCTATGCTTACATTTTTCTGTTGTCTGACATAATGCACTTTATATTTGTCCTGTATTTATTGGAATTGCAATGATATAAACGTTCTAATTAACTTTCTCCTAAGTAACTTAAAGGCTCACTTAGATTAGGTTACTGAAAACATTGTTATACAGGTAACTAGTAATTGTAACGGAATACATTTGTAAAGCAACTCTCCTAACTGTGGTTACTGTAATATAAACCATCGTAAATAATAAACAATATTCCAAGCAAAGTCCAATAATCTCAATATAAGCAAAATCATACAAAAACTGTGGCATTCATTTAAACGATACTCAAAAAATATGTTATCTGTTATGCCAACATAAATATGTTCCCTAAGTATAAGTATGTGCTCAAGCAGCTCTTTCTAACTGTTGCGTTCTGATGTCTTGGTGAGCATTGTCATGCACCGCGTGTTCGTCTGACAAAACAAAATCACCTGATTAGCAACAGCGGCTTCTTATCATAGTAAATACGTTGCATTATACAATATGAAAGCCTGGGTGTCGCTTATCAAAACAAACCCTCATAATTAAGCCGATCCGCGACATGTTAGAGATAACTAATCATTGAAACAACAAAACACGAGTACACAGAAAACATAAAGAAACTGTTTACAAATGCTGTTCTCATGATGTCCCTTTTATCATTCTCATAAGCTTACCTGACTTTTGGGTGATCCAAATCATCTGGATCTAATTACCGGTCTACCTGAGTAAACTGTTGTTTTTTTGTTTCCTATACTTGCATTATAAACATTAATCATCACACGCAAGCGAGGCGTTGTAATGATTTAGATAACAATAATTAAACTTTGAATTGTGGACTTTTTGCTTGCACTAGAAAGGACAATCTTGGCATTGGTAATTAGGGACGGTGATATTTTTCCAAACGGACAAGGGTATCTGGAGCTTTCCGTCTCCATGGAGCACTTTCAAGCAACTGCGGGGAAGAGATAAACCAATAATATTAATTTAAACCAGACTCTCCTCCTCTTGATATTCATTCCATCATGTATTCCATCATGTTCATTCACAGAACAAATGTTACTTTTTTAGTTATGTCTTACCGTTACTGGGCATCCAGTTTTCACCCCAAAAACGAATGATTTCTAAAACGCTCAAAAGGTCATTCAACGCGACATACCACTGTTCTTAAGATTTTTTTTTCAATTTCGACCTCCTTGCTAGAAAATACTCACGACTTGAGAAACAGCTCAGACTCTGAGCTCTGACTGTGTGTTTAGCTATGGAGAAAGTTTAAGGTTTTATGATAGCAAAGAAACTAGTTTTTTGTTTTACTTTCCCTAGTTTTGCCTCCTGTATAATCAGCGCTAATCATCCAATTATCCAAAAAACCTGCAGTTGATTTTAAAATGATTTTACCACAATTTTTCCAAGTTGCCCAATCTAATTTAAGATGTTTACTAATCATCCTATTTGTCTTTAGAGTGGCAACTTTAAAACATCTCCAACTAAAATATGTTTTATTGTGTTATATTATGTACAATAAATAAGAATATCTCACAACTTGAGGAACTGCTCAACTTTATGACTTGAAAATAATGGTAATGAAAGTTTTGAAACCGTGTGTTTAGCCATGAGTGTTTCAGTTTTATGACGAGAAGAAAGTTGACTTGCGGCCCTGTTGACGTGATATACAAAGTTCCCTTTTTCTGGCCATTATTGTCGCTATTTCTGACTATTTAGGGATATCATGGTCAACAATTCCTCCATGCATTTCTCCACTAGCCGTCAATGGGCAACCTTTGTCTGTGGCTGAAGACATCCGAAAGTCAGAGGTCTGGAAACAGACTACTTCTGTCTCACAGACTTGTATTCCATTTTTAAAGATACCGTGGTTGTTTTCAAAAAGCTTGAACGCCTTCATATTTTAGTCAAATATTATGTGTGACAGGTTGAAGTAACACATGAAATATTTCAGTGATTTGCCTGCATCCGGTTGTATCGTTGTTCCACTCCATCTCCTCCAATTTTGAACACTCCCGTTCCTTACATAAAAGTTGTTTAATAGACGCATTGGATATTCCTTTCAGAGCAAAATCTCAAACTGTTTATTTTCTGTGAAAATAAAATATGAATATGGCTAAGGGGGCCAATGAGCTGATCTACCAATCAGAGGGTCAGTTGATCAATCCCCACCCTCTTGGCCAAGATACCATACCACAAATTGTTCTTTCAGGCCCGTCTACTTTTTTGAAGTGAAAGACCTTTTGGATCAAGGCGTCAGCTAAATTGTAATAATATTCACAATTAATTTGATTCCAATCATTTTTATCGAAACATAATTTTAAAGAAGACATGTTTTGCTAATTTTTAGGTTCATATTTGTGTTTTGTGCTTCGACTGTGACACCTCCTTTATCCCCTTTTTCTGAAACCAGAGCCCAGTCTGCTCTGATTGGTTAGACGGCCGGCTCTGTTTTGATTGGTCAACCTGTTAGAGATGTTCAGCATATCAAGTACAATGTGTTGGAGCCCTAGTGAATAGAAGACCAGTGTTACATAGTGAAGTCGTTGTGTTATAGAAGTAAACAAAGGATTACAATTGAAAAACTCCCTCTGAAGGGAAAGTTGGGATTTTAGCCTTTGCAGTCCATTTACATGCACAAAAACCTATACAAAAAACTGCGGAAAAACCTCTAAAAGCATATTGGAGCCCCTTATCAAAATAATACATTGTTTTGGTTCCCTTTTTGAAACTAAAATCAACCCATTTCTTACAGGCCCAAATCTGAATCGGTATTGCACTGGTAACTTTGTCCCAAAACTCTCCAATCAGCAATCAGTCCTTATTCATCCACCCATCAGAGCATTTCTGAGTGTGGCTGAGAACTTATTTATTGGTTCTTTTGTGAAGAAAGAATGCAGCGCAAATATGTACAATAATAAGTGTCCCATTGTGTATAGATGCTAATTTGAGGTCTTGTATGCAATGACAGTTCAAGGACACAGGAAATAATTAAGAAAACTTGTATAGGAGATGTCTCTATTTATTTTACTTGTGACAGTATTTCAACAGGACATAAGTGTAAGTCAAATAAGTGTTAGAGGTGCAGGGTGCAGCAGGGTTCGTTATTTGTCGTGAAAAATAATGCAAGTCATGCTTGTCTTGTGTTGCCCACACTAGAACTATTTAAAGCTTATATATAGCTGTATTATTAATGGGTTGTCCATTCTCTAATGACCCATTGAAAACACATATCAATCGGATTGCACGTTTTGAGAGATATTTGCTTTGTTGCTTATCTTTGTTGGTTGGAGTGTTGTAGCGAACAAAATGTGTAATTTTGGCAAATGTCATGTTAGGCTTGCAAACTGTTTCGAAAGATGTAGCTTCTGAATGGACACATTTGTGTAAGCAAATGATGAAAGCTGTAACATCTTAGAATAAACTCCCCAGACGTATCTGTTTGCACTTCAGAAGAATGGGGGACTCTCCAATTGTTGCCAACAAGGAGCCTGGTCCAGATGGAAGGGCATTACCAGATGGTTGATGCTAGTGTAGAGGAACGGGCTGGGCGTATGTCACGGAAAAGGGAAGGGATGGGGGGGGCTGAATGTGTTTAGAACTACTCTTTCAACAGACATGCACTGTAACTTTTATTTGTTTAATATTTTGGTCGTTTTTTCTGCTTGAGTAAGAAAGTGCCCCTCCTTACCTTCAAGAACCCTGGGTATATATTTGTGGATGAGCTTCTGCAGATGCTCCAGATGTTTTGTGACAGATGGGAAGACATGTTCCTCAAGATGGAGGTGAGCTGCATTCCTACAGTAGAACATGTGCTTCCGCTGGAAGCTTAGGCAAAGGTGACTGAGTATTGCCAAAGACAGCAGTAATGACAGTAGGCTTCGATAAGTGTCCCAGTTACCTCTGACAGACTATAGGAAGTAGTTGCGCAGAGATGTGCATAACCAAAATTAAATATGCATTGGATGTGAAACACCTTTATTACCACATCACAGCACCAAACAGGAGAGACCAGAGAGGAATGCTGAGTGTATAAATATTGCATTTGTTATTAGGCGAAGTCCATGTGGAGCTGTATACTTCAGGACGTCACTTGATTGGAGCCATTCATCAAGTCTGTGTGGAGTTTATAGGGATAATTACCAACCTGCGAAGTGTGTTTTGTCTCCCTATTTTATTTCATCGTCACATCTGACAGAACGTCTATTCCAACCCAATCGCTCATGCCGTGCAAAACTGTCTAAATGAGTCATTTAGCAGTGAATGTGAGTCCCTTGAAAAACAATCGGACACATTTCTCGTTAGGCACCCGAAAAATTACTTCCACATTGTCACCGTAGTCTCGGCTCTTTAAGTTCTCTCGCAGGAATCGCCGAGTTTGAGATTAACCAAAATGCAGAATATATTAATTTTAGACCTCTATCGTTCCATTTCCATCCATCCCTCCATCCCTCCGAGGGTGCTCAGAGCTAATTTACCCTTGAAGCTGAGTTTTTCTTGTTAAGACTGGAGGGCTTTTCTTTCATCTCAGCCTTGCCTGTGCTGTACATTTCGAGTATGTCTAATATTGCTAGTATGTGCAGTGAAAGGCCGAATGGAGCTTTGTATACAGAGGAAATGGGATGTGCTGTCATATTATTACGCAAGAAGCCTTTTCTATGTTCCACAGCTTGTCTGCTTTGTTTGGCTAACGGATGCTGTCAGGTAAGAGTACTATTCGAGGTATTCTGCTGGTCTTTTGTTGCGAATGTCTCTAAAGAGGTTACTCTAAGAACTGCGTTCAGAAATCACAGAGTTCCCTTTCACTTACAAAAGGGTTTTTCAGAAGTAAGTAATGCTGGCAGAGCAAACACTTTGATGATCTATGAACTGACACAATCTATAGAAAACGGAATGTGTTGGTAACAACGAAGCTAATGTGCTAGCAGCTTTATGAATACAGATTTACATGCACAAAACCTATATAATACGCTACAGGAAGGGGAAAACCCCGAAAAGCATAATAGGGCCTCCTTAAAGTACAAAATAATCAACGCACAATTGCCACTCACTTGCTTTCAAATAATTCAACAGCATTTAAGAAATATTTGCCTCTTTTGACATGTTTATTGCCCAATATTAGACACATTTTTACATTAAAAACAAAAGAGCATTCCATTAAAGACTTCTGTTATTCAGCCTCTGTGCTGTGAAACTGTGACAGTGTCGCGTCTCGGCCTCAACTCTCTCAGAATGTGGCGAGGGGATCTTGAGGGTGGGAAAAAGATTTGAAACGGGGAGAAGGGAAACAAAAGTCACCTTGCCTGGGGAGACCAATCTCGCTGGGCAGTTTCCGGACCCTCTTGATGTCGGTGTGGAGGACACAGAGTCAGTGACTCACGCTGGCCCAGGGCCACTGCTGTCTCTCACCTTCAGATGGCCATTTGCCCGTCGGTGGAGAGACACTTTGACTGCTGGTGCTCCGAGCTCGGCCTCACGCATGGAGCAGGTGGCAGGAACAAGCTGCCAACAGGGACGGCTTTTTTTGGCTTCGATCTTTAATGAACACGGAAATCTTATCTGAATATGTCTACTCTGCATTGCGCTGAACTGGTTTTTAATTAGATGGATGTTTGAGAGATTTGATTCCTTATAGCAGAGAGGAAATAACATTCCTGATTGTTTACTCTTGACTGATTACAGTAACAGATGGTAATCTGGAAGAACGGAAACAAATAACTCAAAAAACATTGCTTCTGTACAGAAGAGGCCAAAAGTGAACACTTTGAGATATTTTTATTATTCTGAAATGTAAGTCAGAATTCTGACTTTTTTTCTCAAAAAAATTATGTATTTTGGTCAACAACAAATACAAGAAATCATTTCTCTTATCCTCTTCTGTTGATAGGGCCAATATCACGTTATAATAACCAAAAATCGAAATAAAGATATTTTATTCATATTGAATGGTTAACTTTTTGTGATTTAAGGAAATAATTACATAGTGATAGTTTTGATAGGTATCATTAATAATGTGGATTATTTGAAGTATGTAAAGGAAAAGAAGGAAAATAATACAAAAAGCTGGAATTGTCTAATAAATTCAGAAAATAACATCATTTTACTAGGATGCAGCCTTAAAAAAAGGAAACAATATCCAGTCTAATATCATAAAATTGAGGTGATCATTTCTATTGCATACCCTTATTTTTAGAGAAGCAGCTGACATTTGCATCAATGCTGTTTATTGACTTTATGAATAAGTCTTGCATTGTCTTGGGATCATATATGAATAATGACTAATAATGATTAGCTATTTCTCATATTAAACCAATTAAATCCCCCATAGTATTGAATTGTTTTCAGTTAACTGTATAGATAAGTGTTAAAAGGAGATCACAAATGATGTCTGAGAGCTCCTTGTTGAGATGCAGCAATGAGCTGAACAAAGCGTGTGTGAATCCTCGGCCGTGTGTGGGGTTATTAATTGAGAGCATCAATAACAACAGTGCCTGTTTCTTTCCCTCTTGAGGGGAACATTCATCATGTAGGGTCAGTTCAATAGGGGAGAGAAAATAGGGCAGATTTGGTCGTAGCACGCAGGGGTCTTGCTGAATCGGAAATATCCCCTCATACTCTCACCAAAGTGACAAAGTGCTGTAACATCGGCCACACTTTGGTGTGAAATTGCTACAACATGTTTCTGCCTGTGGTCATGTGCATGGGTGACAAATCCAATCAGGTATTAGACGTGTCTTTTTTTCCCCCAGTGTGTCCTTTTTTTGTCTTTGTGGATAGAGCTTTAACTAGAATTAGAACAAGCAGTGTTTAACAAACGAGGGATTTAAGTGTTTAAATTCTGCTTGAAATCCTTCGCTATTAAAAACTAATGCAAAATAATGAAGTAAGGAGTTGGACACACTTTTTTGTTCTGGTTTAGCCAAATATGTGAGCTTTTGTAACTGTTTCTCCCCAACATGCTTTACTAATCAAAAAGGTCTTTATTTTCTATTTCTATTTTCCACCCTCCGTCTGAAACCAGAGCCCAGTCTGCTCTTATTGGTCTGCTGGCTGGCTCTGTTATGATTGGTCAACCGCTTAGAGAGGTCCCGCCCCTTAGACTATTACGTACAATGGGTTGGAGCGCTAGCCAATAGAAGCGCGAGTATAGTGATGTCAATATGTTATGGAAGTAAACAAAGCAATACAATGGACTCTTCATCCTATACTTTGGCACAAAAGTAACCTTTTTGATTCCCGACGGATATATATTGACAATTTAATTATTAAAAAGTCAATATAATCAGTTTTTTGCTTCCACCAACAGTGTTACTTTACATGTCATGATGACCAAGTAAAATCTAACAACTGCCCTTGCGTTCCCTAATGCTGCGTTCCTAATGGGAACATTACATCACCAGTATTCCCTCAATGGCTATTAACCAGCAAGCTAATGTGCTTAATACCACTGCTTATTTTCTGCATTATGGTATGTTGGAGATATAACCCACACATATTGTTGCCGATTCAGCAAGGGTTTTATGTTCAAAGAATAACAACTTTCTTTATTATGTATTTATGTACCAGTCGACATTTATAAAACTGCTAGATATTGTTACTGACACTGCTGTATTTATTATTATAATACTTTAAAACCCCTAAAACACATTAAGTAGACCAGTAACATAGAGATTACATTACGCTCTGTAAAGCGCACATATTTTCTATATAATATATCTATTTTATTGATATGTATAGTAAGTCTTTATATTTTAAATGCAGACTTTATCTTTAATTTTATCAGCACCACGTCACTATTATTTATTTATATGTACAATTTTAGCAAGTTTTTATATTGTCCTGTTCCTGTAAGCCAGTACAACGCAATTTTGTTTTAATAGTACACTTTGTGTCCCTGCAGCATCATTCCACTCAACCATAATTTGTGTTTGCTTTATAATCAGAAAACTCTACTGGCCAACAATACACTGAAGTTATCAAATCATTAAGAAAACTAAAAACAATTAGCAATTTAAAAGAAACATTGATTATGCAAAGTGAAATGTAGTCTACAGAAAATTGTACATGTATTCTTAGATGCATGCATGTCTGTCCTTTGTCATAGTGATGTTAAAATGGATTCCGAAATATTTGTAGTGACAACTCTCTTTTTACTAAAGAGAGTTTAAGAAGCTGACGCACAAATTGTTTTCAATCAGCAACATTAACGTATTATATTCAGAACTAAGGAGAAACTGATTGATTAAATTATAAACCTTATTTTCTCAGTATGCAAAATAGGAAATGTTGTTGTTTAATGTGTGTCTTTATAAAACTATACTTTTATGGCATCTACTGCAGGGCTCTTTTATTATTAATTTCCTTTTGTGGCCTATTTTATTTGCTGATATACTGTTTGTGGCAACATCATTTGTTAAATATAACATTACTGTGTTTGTGAGTTATTTCACTAATGAGAATTGAGCATGACTTAATTATTAATTCCATGAAGCTGGTCTTCAACTGTCAATCATGTCTTATAATTCATGTTCATTTGAATCTATACTATGTGGGTACATTTCAGACACATGATTGTTGACCCCTGTTTCTATATTCTGGTTTTGTTGCTGAAAACAAAATTGAAGCACACAGACTGTATCGCCAAAGGTAGCTCAGTTTCCAAAGAGTTGACGCAACTTTTATTGAGTAAGCTGTGAGTTTCTTTTATGATGTGCTTGTTTTACAAGCAGAGATATCAGACGCAGGAAAGCCCTAAACTGCATTATTGACCATGACTATAAGATCAAAGTGGCAAATATATCTTTGTCAAAGCCTGGAGATAGAAGGCCCTGCAAAGAAAGGATTATTTAGACTGACAATCCACCGCATGATGTAATGCTACTTCCTAACATGAGGTAGTAAAAAAATACATGTCTTAATCCTTCCTCTATTGGATTACTTATAATTACTTCATGCGACTGAATAAACATCATATACATAAGCATACATGCGTGACGTTTGTACGTTTGCATTTTGATCAGGGTTGTTTCTATCTTGTACTTTGTTATGGTGATCATACTTTGATATGTTATCAACTATGATGAAGGAAGCTCTGTTTACAAAACTACATATGTAGTGAAATGATTTATATCAACTATTTTATTAAACATACACCTCCAATTCCTGCTGGTGATCTTTCTCCTCTGGCTGATTTACATTATGTAAAACAATGCCGGATTTTGGCAAAAACAGCATGGCTCAGTGGATAAACCTGACCCGATGTCACAGTGCACAGGATGTTTGTGCTTGGAGAAAGGTTTCATGCTGTCTTGAAAAACATATTTTTGTCCCAATGCTGGATGATTTTGAGAAACAAATCTTGTTATGTTTTATTTGCACATTCAAAAAAAAGAAGGGTCAGACAGGGGAGTAAAATAGGAAAAAATATATATGTGAAAGTGAGTTTAAAGCACACTAGGGTGTTAAATAATAAACCTCATCTAAAGGAGAAAATAAATATTGAGTAGAAATAACACTGCAAAATACAATTTAAAAACAAATCTTATTTTTCTTTTAGTATTTGCACTAAAATAAAATTAAGATTAGTTTTTAAGCTGCTATAGAACAACAGAAAAGATTAAAGATAAAATGCAATCTGCACTTACAATAAGAAAAAACTAAAAAGATAAAGCCATAGGCAAAGCATTGTTAGCATTTTTTTTAGTAGGCCTACTGTTTTTTAATTTACAAAACCCTGCATCTTTTGTTGTTTACTTTAGTCACTATCATTCCTTTCCAACCTTAGTAATCAAGGATGTAGACACAACTGTTTGATTTCATGTTTTCACACTTGGATGATGGAAAATGTGTGAGACTATATTTGACAACTTTGAAAACAATCACTTAACCAAAGCAACACAACTGCATATTTAATCCATTTGGTAATTATTATTTTCCCTTTTTCTATGTTGTGTGTCAATTTGGATACTCCCCTTACTACACTGCATGTCATAACTGTGAACACTTGCACAGTGTTTGAATGTTGACTGTAATGTCGTCTCAAATCGCAAACGGTTGCTGTGCCCTCACTGAACGTGACGATCGCCGCTGTTAGCTAGCTAACAGCTAACTAGCTAGCTAGTAATGCTTTTGTTTGTGGTAGCATATCATTGCAGATTGGTCAATTAACCCAATAATATTAATAGCGTCTTCTTTTAGAAACTAGTATATTGATAGGTGTAAGTAAAAAAAAAACCTGCATGTACAGCATGACTTTTGTTTGTATTTTGTATTAGTTCTGCGCTGACTGGAGCATTAGCAATAGCAACTGGTTCCATTCCATTGCTTAGCCGAGATAGCGGATGTTAAGCATGGAAGATGTCCAACGTTCCACACTTTTTAAACAGTGTAAGTGCACCATCCACATTTTCAGATTATACCTTTCAATGCTTCACATTGTAACATTCTAATGCACTCAAGTTATTAAAGAGGTACACTAACTAGACCCTCCAGAAAAACGCGATTCTGCGATCGCAGAATTGACCGCATAATCAGCAAAATGGCGCAGATTTTTAAAAGGTCGAATATTTATCAAAAGGCCGCATAATCCCCGCATTTTTACACACAAAGTTGAGGGAAAAAAAAGTTAACTTGTCTTGACGTGACGTCATCAGCTCGCGCATCACAGAATGTAAACAACACTGTATAGAGTGAACGTGTGGAGCTCACACGATAGAGAAAACACCAAGATGAAAAAATCTAATCCATCTCATTTACCGACAAACATTTCTACTAAAGACCGGGCAAAAAGTGGGGGAAAACTATTCTGCACCCCGTGCAACTGTGTGTTGGAGCATAAGAGAAAATCGACGGTGACGACCCACTTTGATTCATTCAAACATTCGAAAATGCTTTCTGCTGCTGCGGACAAGAAAGCCAAACAACTCACGTTCACCGAGGCATCAACCTCCAAAACCCTTTCGAGGGCTACAAGAAATGAAGTGAGTAGCCTACAAGATTGAAGCTGGTCAGATAACGAACGAGTAAATGAAAACAGAATGAGGCGGAGAAGTGTGTGTGTGTGTGTGTGTGTGTGTGTGTGTGTGTGTGTG
This sequence comes from Notothenia rossii, assembly GCF_949606895.1. Lineage (NCBI taxonomy): Eukaryota > Metazoa > Chordata > Actinopteri > Perciformes > Nototheniidae > Notothenia > Notothenia rossii. The sequence goes on from NC_136904.1 coordinate 72,577,694, forward strand.
TGTGTGTGTGTGTGTGTGTGTGTGTGTGTGTGTGTGTGTGTGTGTGTGTGTGTGTGTGTGTGTGTGTGTGAGATTAAAATAGCCCAATTGCTTTTACAATAAATAAACATTGAATGTGTTTAATTGAATAGCAAAGGGGTTTAACGTTAGTGGCAGGTTGTGTGTGAGAGAGAATAAATGAGACAGCCCAATATTTAAAAAAATTGTTATTCTTTTTCCCCGCATATTTCGCAACTTTCCGCATATTTCGCAATTTCACCGCATAAAATCACATAAAACCCCCGCATGTTTAATCGCATAATCAAGGAATTTAGCCCGCATAATCAAGGATTTTTGCCCACGTTTTTCTGGAGGGTCTAACTAACACAGACACAGCACCACTGTTCTCTTTAATGTAGAGGGCAGTTGCAGGATCACTACAGCATACTGTAGGAATATGTTTTTTGGCAAATTAATCGAAAATCCATTGGTAAAAACTAAAGTAATTTATTAAATGTAGTCATATGTTGAGTCTGGTGGCACCACACCTGTTTCCTGTGCAGACGTTTGGTGAACATGAGTCATGGCTGTGCTGTACTCTGAACATGAGTGTTTGTATTACCTGTAGGGCTTTTTTTTCTCTCTACAGGATGTAAGGGAGACAGCTCTCTTTGCCAAACTCATTTTGACTTTCATCATTCCGTTACATGCTTTTTACATCGTGTACCTAATGAGGTCTTTATCAAAGCAACATTCCCACTGCCTTTTATTAAATATGTATAAGCTTAAAGTCAGGTGTTGACATAACACTGCCTTGGGAGTTCAGAGAAGAATATGTTATGTGCTTCAACCATTTGTTATTGAGCTGTTTTCCTTTTGAATCTCCTCTTAAACTTCTCATACTAGATTTTCTCTACTTCTTTCTTTAATATAATAATAACACAAGTTTATGAGGTTGTGTGCGTGTGCATCTCTGCCTGTCCACAAATAATCTTGCATAATGCTGGACCCATCAGCCTTATATTTTAACGCTCATGTATTAACTGTATGTTCAACCCAGTCTCACATCTAAACGTGTAATAACTACGTTGGTCCACAACTTGGGACGTAGTTTTTCTACAAAAATGCCTCTGAAATTGTAGGATCCCTACGTTTTTTTTCACCATTAATTTCGAAAGGCTGTGGCTATGTCACGTGATCTTCAAATTTCTCCCCGCAGAAAAAAAAACATGGCCGACCTTCGTTTTATTGTCGGTGGAAAATGCCTATTTTAAGGTTAGTTTGGCCATTAAAATGTGTGTTGATGTCATTTGATGCGAGAAATAGGAGTTGTTATTTCAGATTATGTGTGCAGTCGATGTATATGATCTTTAGTTCACTAGTTATTACGAAGATTACTTCAGGAAATTGTGTCCATACAACGTTTTCATTCCACCATTAAACTGTCATATTCTGCAAATGTCTTAAACTATCTACATACAGTACATCTTATAATAATAAGAGTATTATATAAGAGTATAATACATATGTATAATATCAGTTAAAATAAGTGCTTCAACATAGTTAACATTGCTGAAGGTATATACACATATTGATAGATGTCTTGTAATGCACTATTGAGGAATCTGCGACCCAAGTTTTTCATTCATTGCATAACTACACCGTAGTTGTGTATATGATATGTCAATAAACCTTAGAAAATCTTGAAATCTTGAAAGGGATGTGCAAAATAGTCATTATATACAGTCTGTAATTAACTATTAGTAGGGAATAACGAGTAATGAATATACTTTATAGGGATCCTATTAATATCTAATAATAAACATAATAAAATTCAATAATGTGCTTTAACCACTAGGTGTCTCTATATCAACTGTGCACCTTTATTGTGTAAATACAGCCTATCTACCAATTGGATCAAATATAAAAGTCAGCCGAATTAGTGTTTATACTGCAAGGAGACGTATTGTGTGAAAAGAAATGTAAGATGTTGTTTAATTTATGATATATTTATGATCCACATTACGTATTCAGTTTTGGCGGCAGTTATTCCTGTTTGTCTAGAAGTCTTCTCATCAGGGCTCTGTAAATAGAGAACTACGGCAGCTATGTAATATTTAATGCAGCCGAACCGTGTATTACAATGCCGTTATGTGATGACTTTCAAAGAGAAAAGCAAGCACGCTCGGAATAAAGTATTGTTTTATTTTTAAAAAATGTTTTCGGATTTCACATTGCATAAACACCATTTTCCAACGTGCATTGCGGCTAAATCATCCAATCATCGAGCTGAGGATCTTGCCTACGTCTGTTTCCGGTATTTGTTTATGACGATGTGATGTGAGACTGGGTTGGAGAATTGCACAGGGGAAAATAACGTATCTATGCCACAATTTTAGATGCAGATTTTGTTAAACGTTTAATACGTTTGTGCTGTGGACCAACACTATAAATTGACTGGGAAGGGGGTTGCAATAAAGATAACACCATTAAACAGTTACACAACATAACATAAATAATATCGATAGCAGCGTCCCTAGCAACCACCTTGGTAACAATGAAAACGTTGTATGGACACAATTTCCTGAAGTGATCTTCGTAAATAACTAGCAAACTAAAGATCATGTACATCCACTGCACACATAATCTGAAATAACAACTCATATTTCTCGCATCAAATGACATCAAAACGCATTTTAATGGCCAAACTAACCTTAAAATAGGCATTTTCCACCGAGAATAAAACGATGGTAGGCCATGTTTGTTTTTTTTCTGCAGGGAGAAATGTGAAGATCACGTGACATAGACGCCAGTCATTGTAATGAATGGTGAAAAAAATGTAGGGATCCTACAATTTCAGAGGCGTTTTTGTAGAAATACCATGTCCCAAGTTGTGGACCAACGTAGTTATTACACGTTTAAATGTGAGACTGGGTTGGTATGTTCAGGGACATCTCGTAGTTTGCAGTGACTCACACTTTTGAAAATATATTTTATTGACTGTTTTACACTGTCATTGACTGGTGGCTTCTCCTGACAACACACGCTGTGATTGCGATGCGTGGGCAATCACAGCAGTGTTTTGGCAGAATAGCAAACTGACAAACCTTATTTAAGCATCACAAAACAGTTACGTGCTATCTTGTACCTCTGAAAACCTTCTGTATAAACACCCATGACTCCCATTCTTTGAGATTATGTTGACAGCCAAGCTTTAAACAAGGTGTAAAACAATGAGAGGAATACACTACATTTACATTCATGTACAACATACTATACAACATTTTTTTCTTATACATTACCACAGTAAAACCAATTATTTGTTCAGCTACTCAAGATGTATTTTCATGGCTTCCCGCTTAAACAGGAAACAAATTAGAGGACATTCAGAAAGCCCTGCCACATGTGTCCTCCAAACTTTGCATTAAAGTTCCATTACAGCATTTCTCTCGTTGACACTGTACAGTAAATAAGTTGAGAACCCATTCAAATTAAGAAACCCTTTTCTCTACCTGTCATGTCTAAGAGCTTAAAAGCCCTTCATCTTTTCAAAAACACAAATAGCTATCATTTGTCTTGCAAAGCTTGAGAGCTTTCCACTTCTTTTTGCAGGAAGGCATTGCCATTATTCATTGTACAATAAGCAAAACAATGCTGAAATGTATTTGACAGAATGGCAAAAAATGTTAGTGTAGAATATAGGAAAATAAATAATTCCTACAGTGTATGGACTAAAGCTGACAGAAAGTAACTGATAATATCTTGATTGAACATTTACTTATATGAAAAGCTAACTTTGACTGGCCGAACAGGCTGAGTATTTTTGTGTTGATGAATTGAGTGTGAGGTTCGTTTCTTGTAGATGCAAATACCCAGTCATACTCTTAAAGGGGCCCTATTTCGCTAGTTTTCACATTTCATATTTGCATTTTGTTCCTCTGTTGTGAAAGGTGTAAATTGTTTAATGCTTAAAAAGGTATTTATTTTTCTCACACTGCCTGTGCACTACAAAGTGATGTTGCTATGTTACAGAAGTAAACAAAGTAGTCCAAACGAGTGTATCAGGGAGTGTGGGAGAGAAACTCCCTCTGGAGGGAAGTTTGCGATTTTAGCCTTTGCTTTCATGAAAACCTATATAACGCACTACAGGAAAGGGGACACCTGTTCACATTATTGTGAATATTATTAGTATTTCTTTCTTTCCTTGCTTCGATCTAAGTGCTTTCAGTATCACAATCAGAAACATTTCACTATTCCTCACAAAGGCAATTGAAATGTGCCTTTGATGTTTGCCTGATATGAAGCTCATGCCGTGTGAATATTTCATCCTTAATTGGATTCCATTATAAATTTAGTGGGTAAACAGGAATTTTACAAGACCCGGAGAGAATCTACACCTTTACGAACACCTTGTCTGCACAAATGGAAATGCTTCCTACAAGTGCAAAAATACTCAAGATGAGCAGGGGGCTTCAACGGTGGAAAAACATATAGTGTGATACACCATTAAGCCACTTATATTAGATTTGTTCTGATTTCTATACAGCTGTAATACACCCTTAAAGCACGTGCCTTCGAAAAGTCCTTATGCTCATTGTTTTATGGTTTCTTTTTAAACAGTTAAATGGTTATTTGGTGGGTGTTTCTTTCGACTTTTTTGCAGGGTGTTATGAATATTCTTCTGACAGTTTTGATTATTGCGTGACTTAAGTCAACCTGCAAACTTATTTAACCTCTTAACAGGAAACAGAGGGAGGTAGAACACATTATTAATATTTGACAATAAAAGGTGACTGAAAAGCATCAAATACATTTGGTTAAATTAAAGTTATTTTCAGTATTGTCAGATGTTTGAAAGAATAATTTGAGTTTTGATTAAGCCAACTTTTAAAAGGTTATTTCTAAGTCAATATATTAGGTATTATGGGAATACATTATATTTTGTATCAGTCAGTTGCTTCATGATACAGACTTGACCTTTTTATAATTTGTATTGGTAACATTTGTTTTGTTATGTGAATTATTTATTTTTATTAATTTAAACTGCCCCTATAATGTATTTAGAAGTATTTGCACCCCTTGTGTAATGTGTTTGTTTATTCATTGTATCATCTTGTATTATATATCTTGGTGTGCAAAGCTGAGAAAAATCAGATAGCTACATTTGACGTAGTTTTATGAAAGAGGTTTTCATATCAGTAGTGGCTGTCTTTAAAAAATCAAAAGACAACTGCTGAAATAAAAAATAAATTATGGGAGAAGAGCTCCACGCTGGTTTCAGAGTAGTCTTGGCAAAAAGCAGATGTATTCTGAATCTGTATCTTTTGTTAAAGGGGCCCTATTATGCTAACATTTTGTATGTGCTTTATTTTGCTCATACTACCTGTGCTGCAGCACCTTTTTTCACCCTTTGTCTGAAACCAGAGCCCAGTCTGCTCTGATTGGTTAGCCGGCCATCTCTATTGAGTTAACTGCTTAGAGATGTCCCCCTCGTTAACTATGGTGAGTTGGAGCTCTAGCCTAGTGATATCATTATGTTACGGAAGTAAACAAAGGACCACAATGGAGGTGTTTCAGGCAGGTGCACTGTGGGATTTTAGCCTTTGCAGACCATATTTTGTGTGTGTGTGTGTGTGTGGGTGGGTGGGTGGGTGTGTGTGTGTGGGTGGGTGGGTGGGTGGGTGGGTGTGTGTGTGTGTGTGGGGGTGGGTGGGTGGTACAAGTGTATTATTTTTAATTGATCCTCTGCCCCTTACAGTTTCTGGTCACGTCCCAGCAAAGAAATTCACCTTAATTCCCAGCATTGATAGATTAGCCCTCTCCTTTGATCCAACCATGTCAGATTTAACACACTGCTCCCACAAATCTGTGTTGCCATGACAACATATTACTGATATGAATAACCCTATAGTTCCTCCCCAGGCAGATTCAAAGATATGATGATGGCGGTTAAATTGTAATTGCTGCAACGCGTTGAGTTTTTGTTTTAACATTCATTATGATTCTAAGAAATACCACTTCAAATCATCCCAGAGTGCCATATGTGTGTGCACGCTTACTTTCTCACTCTCCAGACTGCTAACAAGTACCTTGGGGTTTCATACAAAGCTAGTGGGCTCTAACTATATTGTTGTTGCTGTTTGATTTCAAGGCAAAATTATATTCTTGCACCCTGTTATTTCTGCTTAGTGCTTTGCTACAGTGGAGTTGTGTTTATGGCGATGTTTAACAAGGAGAGCATGTGAGCCGACATATTAACCCAAATCCACAACTTTGTGACAAGCCTGTTAATTAGCTGTATAAAGGTCATACACCAAGTAATTAAATGGGGGTGTTACCAAACTGCAACACCGCTACACATTGTGTTATTTGGAGCTGTAATGCTGGACTGTTATTTTCACACTTAATTAAACTGGGTATGAAAAATTACAGCTTCCACTGGACATTATTTATGCTTATTGGTGCTAACCATGCATATCTCACTGTCTGCTTGACATAACCAAATCAAATTTAGCTTGTTTTGTTTTTCAAAAAGAATATAACAACCCTGGACGGCACATTGCATGTAACAGTGTTACAGTGCTGTTGGAAACGAGTTGAAACATGGAATTGGATTAGGGGGAATTTGATTTTGTATGCACCGCGCAATATGAGGGGTTATTCGTTTTCATATGGGAGTGATCATTACCGGGCCGTGTCAAAAAAAGAAAATTGTCATTTCATAATCTTTTAATCATTTCTGTATGTTTTGCATGACGGGGCACATCTGATGACCTTTTCTATTTATTTTTCCCACATGTCATGAATCACTCCGAGTCATGCAGCCTTCACTCTGTCCTCAGTCAGTATAGCAAGGAGACGGAGGGGACATGCTCGACAATCTCCCATTGCTCATTTCATTCCTCCACCTCCAGCATTGGACACACCAAATTGATTTTAATCAGGCAATAAAGCAGATCTGATCCTCCCTCTGTTGACTCACTTTCATGCCCCAAAGAGGCCGACCTGATCGACTTTCCTGATGGATTTCACTCATAACTGCCTATAGCCCTGTTCAATACAGACAATCGCTTTCATTATAGCTGCATCCCGAGAAGACTGATGCTGTATAAGGTGTTTGCTGTGAGGTTTCAACAGTTTATTTATCAAATACTTTGATCCTTTAATTCCTGTATCCCTGAGCTGCTGAAGGAGAAAAAAGATGTGCAGGTCCGATAATGTGAAAGTAAGCTTTTTGTGATAGGAGCTTAGAGAAATACACACAGTAGCGGCAAAACGACAAATCAGTAGTCAGTCTACCTGCCTTTCCTTCAGACACCTTTATTCCATTTTTTTTTTTAAGTAATACATTTAAATAAGTGGCCACCCACAGGATATGAATATTTAAAAACGATGTTTAGGCGTTTTTAGGGACGGTTGCAAATGAAATTAGGGGATATAGATATTTTTTTTATGTTAATGTCTTCTCCCCAAAGGAGAGATTATAGACTACATTTCCAGTAAGCTCCAAGAGAAAAACTATTTTTTATGTAATATAAACATTCTAAGTGGAAGTTCACATTTTAAACTTTCAAAGTGATAGTGAATTTTTCTCCTTTAGAATGTTAAAGAGGCCCTATTATGCTTTTTGGCATTTTCCGTTTCCTGTAGTGTGCTATAGGTTTTTGTGCATGTAAAAGTTCCCTCCAAAGGCAGTTTTCTAAGAAATGTATATCTCTGTTTAACACAAGATTAAAATATATTTGTGAATGATTATTTGACGAGTACTTGGATTACAGATCTGCCCATTTCTGTCTGTTACATCAATTAATGGACAAAATCATTGAATATTAAGTAAACTAAGAAGGTTTTTATTTAAGGATTAAACTAATACAAAGTTATATCTGTTGATTTTACTGTGGAGATTAAATAAAAATATTTTAAGTATCAGTATGCCAGACTCTGTATTTGTAAAGGCAATCAATGAAAACAGTGAGAATGGAGCCACAAGGCTTCACTTAAATTCCATCTGTTTTTTTTTACAAAAGTGCAGAGTTACAGAATTAAAGGCTTTGGAAAACGTGCAGGCAGTAAGCTGACAGAAAATCCCCAAAGCTGTGATATTCAAAGTCCCTCATGGAAAAATAATTTCCATTTTAAAATGTGACCTTTATGCAAAGTTAAAGGGCAGATTCAGGTCTACCGTTTTATTTCTTTTGTCCATCTTCAGCTTCAGATTGTGTTTAAGATTTAAAGTCCCTTTGGAAATGTCCGCGTAACCTGAGCATTGCAAAATATAATAGGCAGAGGTAATAAAACTGCTGCGGTGAGCTGCACTGTGAATCTTGACAACAATAGATTCACATTGAAGTCTATTTGAACAAATTGTCCATTGTGTTCAAAATGCCCATGGTAGGTTGGTAAAAAGACTGTTAAAAAAAAGAAGCTAATGACTGTGCATGGGATCATAACGACTTTCTTCTGGATTTGCTCTTAACGTTCTTCGTTTATTCAGAATTCTACAAGGGCTTGCATTTAAGACTATAATACAAACCACATCATATATCTGCAGGGCAAAAAAGCCTGTTCTTCCTGTCTGAAAGCTTAGGAGAGGAATTTAGATATTTTCTCTTTTCCGAAGTATTAATGGAGCCAGATTAGTCTTTGCTTCAGGCCGAGATGTGGAAAGCACTCTGTTCTCAGCTTTGTTTAACAAGTAATATGTGTTGCTTATCATTTCCTTACTTTCATTAGCTCTGGGACCTGCGGTGGATACTAAACACACATACTGTGTATGCACATTGGGCTGTTAATACATAATGCATATGTTATGGCCTACAAACACCATCACCATTTCAATGTATTAAGTGAGGAAGCAGCGGGCATGAGTAGAAATAATCGACAATTACCATGTAGAGACAAGAAACATACATTTAACATGTGTTTTTAAAAAGCAACCGTTTACTGATGAGGATCTTCAAATGGTAATTTAGAAATAATGAATGTAAGTGTTGCATCTTAATGTAAACTACTGTCAGCATAATACTTTACATATCACTGGAAACACTTCAGTTTATCACAACTTGGTTTTATTTTCATTGCTCCAGTAATATTGATTATAATAACATTATATTCGCTAAAGAAAAAGGGTCAGAGGGTTAACCGACCAGTGGTCAATATGTAGCTTACTCGAGCCAAAAGTAGTTATATAAGTAAAGTGAGTTTTTTTTATAATAACATTGGCCCTTTAAGATATACACGAAGGCCATTATTAAGTCCTTACTCTATTTGAAGAAAATAGGTGTACACAGCCAAACAATTTGACTAATAACCTTGGGGTTGATTGTCTAACCAAGCACGCTTGTTAGCAACAAGAGAGATCACACCCTCACAGATCCTAGAAATTACTTTGGTGGCTGCCTAATTATCAAGCCTAATACAAAAAGTTGTATTGAGTAACATGGACATTATGCATATGAGTCATTTAATATGTAACTCAAATTAAACAAAATTGTGCTAGGCATGGATGTGTGGGAGTATTATAATACAACCCAGTCTCATGGCATTTCGTGTTCACCAACAAGATTTTTAATCTATTGATTCGTGTTCACCAACACGATTTTCCCCTTTTTTTCGTGTTGCACAGCACGATTTTAAAAGCAATGTATTTCAACTGGTAATGTGTTTCGTGCCTGCAGCACGTCTTTTTCTCCGGTCGGGTCGTGGAAGACCGGAAGCTGTGTGGTTCATAAAAACATGTTCTTACTCAATATCAAGCCACAATTATTGCTTTTATTTTAAATCGTATAATTTCTGACTTTTGTTGCCGTCTGTGAGGAAAATAAATGGGGCTCAGAGCCTCAGAATACTGAAATCTGTATTTTAAAATCTTTTTTTCCTTCTAATTTGTTATTCTTTTCAAAATAACACACTGTTATTTACTCACCAATAACACACAATTATCCTTGCTTTTATTTATTGGTTTAATTCCATAATCTCTGGCTTTTTTGGCGTCCGTCAGGAACTGAATTTCAAAATAAAAATAACCGGAAACAGACGTAGGCCTCTAGGAGTTTAGGATGGCCGAAGACACTACACTACCCATAATCCCCAGCTATCGTTTAGGACTACAGTCCCCGTGATTAATCTTCAAGCGCTGGGATTGGATGTTGGAGTGGCAGTGCGCCAAGGTTACGCCGAGCGTCAAACAGCTGTTTGAAATGGAACAAAACCACGCCAGACTATCCAAAACTGGAATCGAACGCCCCCCCCCCAGAACTACACATGCTGGCTATTGTGTTTCGCAAAATGTTCCATGAGACGTCTCTACTGAACGTTTTCGTTTTTCCCACAATTAGAAGTTGCCAGTATTAAACACATTGGTGTTATCAAATGTAGAACATATAATTAATAAATGGGTGAAAATCGCTTGTGTCCATAATGCCTAGCATTAATATATACCTACGTGACAGCTCATTGTTACTTTGTAATTCTACTCCACAATTCAGAGGTTAACCTGATTGCCAAGTGCCAACAATCAGGAGAGATATTTGATAGTTGGTGCTTGAGAAGACTAAATATTTATCTGCAATTGACATGAATGGAAACGAGTAATAAAGTATATTCATTACTCGTTATTTTCTACTAATAGTTAATTAAAGACTGTATAATGGCTATTTTGCACATCCCTTTCAAGATTTCAAGATTTTCAAAGGTTATTGACATATCATATACACAACTACGGTGTATGCAATGAATGAACATTTTGGGTCACAGGTTCCTCAACAGCACATTACACGACATCTATCAATATGTGTTCGTACCTCCACCATTAAGCTGTCATATTCTGCACATTTCTTATACTATCTACATACATAAGAGTATAATTCATATGTATAATATCAGTTAAAATAAGTGCTTCAACATAGTTAACATTGCAGGAAAGCAATATATTAGACGTTAAGTACTTTGTCAGGCTTAATATTTATCTGTAGATACCCCCAACGTTTTTTCTTATTTAAAAGAGGACCTTAATCTAAAGTATTATTTAATGTTTAAATAAAGGTTAATTCGTTTTTCTGTTTTGCACCTCCTCCTATTAATATCTTTGTACATCCTGCTCTAAACTGTTTTATTGTAGAGATCATTTACAGCAGGGGTGCCCACACTTTTTTGGCTGGTGAGCTACTTTTGAAATGACCAGCTAACCGAGGTCTACCAACCAAAAATAAAATCCCAAATTGCAAGGGTTGCTGAATAACACGTTTTATTTTTACATGGGATAACTACAATAGGGCTGCAACAAACGACTAATTTGATTATCGATTAATCTATAGATTGATGAAACGATTAATCGACTATTCGGACTACTACTGTGTGCCTTGCACAATTTCTCAAACGCTCTTATTTAGCCATCAACTTTTAGATTTAGTTTGAGATTGTTTTAGGCATGTGGAAACTAACAATGAAGACAATAAAGATGAATACTTGATTCAAAAATACATACATTATTAAATTAACTTAACAAATTGTGAACAAAATTAACATTGCTTTTTATTTGAATTAAATAAATAATATTTCACATCAAAAGAAACAACAATGTTTTAACAAATCTTATTAAATAATCTTATGACAGAACTGTAAACAGAATAGCTGAAACTTTAACAAAATAAATAACTCAGTTACCTCTAATCATTAACCCATGTTTGTATAATGTAGTTAACTCCGTGTGTTGCTGCTAGCATACATAACACCTGACGTGGAAACGTTACTCGTGGATGGGGCTACAGAGCTACTAGAAAGACAGTCGAACCCGGTGCATTCCTCCGTCTGAATGTGGTGCACTTTTGCTAAATGTTTAGACAAATTGCTCGTGTTACCGCCCTTACATGCTAAACACTTTTGGTGACGAGCATTGTCCACCTCAAGACGGGTAACATGTAACCACACCTTGGAGCGCTTCTCTCCACCATCTCCTCCGTGTGTTGCTGCATGTAGCAGCTGCGTGTGTGTAAACTGCCCCGCCCCCTTGCAAACAGACGGGGGAGAGAGATCTCTTCTGGATGGGAAAGATAGAAAATACACCGACCATAGATGCATTTGTTTGTCTTTTTGCATGTTAGAAACGAGTTGGCGACACTAAGACTAAGAGATAATGTTTGTGTAGCAATAATACATGACCTTTCTCTTTCTCAACTCGCTACTCGGAGGGAAGTCGCTGTCATATGCCTTGTGAACACTCCAATAATGCCTCTCCACGTTACCTTTCTTTGGCAGAGCGACGCTTGCTTTACAAATAAGGCAAATAACCTTTGAATGTGACATCACAAAAAAAGATTCTCCCTCCCATTCTGTGTGGAAGTGGTATGTCTTTAGCTTTTTGCTCGTTCCCGCACTCATTTTGTTGTTTGTCTCTCCCGGCACTTGACTGATTTTGTATCGCTTTGCATTCTGGGTTAACAGACTGGAAAGCAATAGGTCGCTTTTTCTGTCAATCAAGTAAACTCCTGAATTAAGTGGCAGGGAGGCCAAGGGGGGAGGGATCAAAACCTGTTTTGTCTATTTTAACGGAGCTGGATTTTTACTGTGTACTGGGCACCTCTGATTTACAGTATCTACTTGATTTTTTATATTCTATATTTCTATCACAGACCTTCTACTTTCCCCCTATGAAAGTATGTACTCTTAATATTTTTTTAATCAAACATAACACATAAAAACAATAATTCTATAACGTGCTTTAACCACTAGGCGGTGCACACAAGGTACACACAGCTATAATAACTTTGTATTATTAGTGTAGGACACTTATGTATGTACAACATCTGAAGATGTGTAGTTTTATTCATGTTTTCACATAATTTTATAGCATATTGCTATACTATTTCAGACTCAGTATTAACATTCTTATATTCAAAGAAAATCAAAGTCCTTTTATATCAGCTGTGCACCGTTATGGTGTAAATATAACCTATCTACGAATTAGATCAAATATAAAAGTCAGCCGAATTAAGGTTGATACTGCAAGGAGACGTATTGTGTGAAGAGAAATTGAAGATGTTGTTTAATTGTTGATATATTTATGATCCACGTTAAGTATTCAGTTTCGGCGGCATTTCTTCCAGTTTGTCCAAAGGTCTTCTCATTAGGGATCTATAAATAAAGAACTACGGCAGATCTGTAATATGTAATGCAGCCGAACCATGAATTACAATGCCGTTATGTGATGACTTTCAAAGACAAAAGCAAGAACACTCGGAATTAAGTATTATTTTATTATTTTAAAATGTTTTCCGGATTTCATATCATATAAACACCAAATCCCAGCATGCATTGCAGCTAAAACATCCAATCAGCAAGCTTAAACCATAGCTGAGGATCTTGGGTAATCGCTCGAAATGCCTACGTCTGTTTCCGGTTATTTTTATTTTGAAATTCAGTTCCTGAAGGACGCCAACAAAGCCCGAGATTATGGAATCAAACCAATAAATAAAAGCAAGGATAATTGTGTGTTATTGGTGAGTAAATAGCAGTGTGTTATTTTGAAAAGAATAACAAATTAGAAGGAAAAAAAGATTTAAAAAATACAGATTTCAGTATTCTGAGGCTCTGAGCCCCATTTATTTTCCTCACAGACGGAAACAAAAGTCAGAAATTATACGATTTAAAATAAAAGCAATAATTGTGGCTTGATATTGGGTAAGAACATGTTTTTATGAACCAGACAGCTTCCGGTCTTCAACGACCCGACCGGAGAAAAAGACATGCTGCAGGCACGAAACACATTACCAGTAGAAATACATTGCTTTTAAAATCGTGCTGTGCAACACGAAAAAAAGGGGAAAATCGTGTTGGTGAACACGAATCAATAGATTAAAAATCGTGTTGGTGAACACGAAATGCCATGAGACTGGGTTGTATAATATTAGTACACTGAGTTGGATTTGTTAAGGAGGAGAACATCTGAGTACCTCACTGAGAAAGTTGTGTGCACCCCTGTTTATATTCTAAGAAGATAATTAATAATAGCATGGAATCAAAATGTATTCAATATATGCAGTGTGTACTTGCTTCGTTAGACTAAATTAACAGTGTTGTTCCTTACACCTTGTCACCAGGGCTGTTGTGTCCCGCATGAGTACTAACAAGAAAGCTGGGTGTAATTTTTTTAATCAATTCGTTGTGCTGATAGTGCAAAAGTAAAGCAGCGGTATTATGTATACAGCAGTAAAAACTGCTTATAGGTTATATCTAAATTAGCCACCTCAGAGCCTCCTGGGCCTGTAATGAGACCAATGCAACATAACACATTAATCCAGGTGTAAGGGCATGAAGTAGCCTACAGGGTATATCATCTGTGATAACAATTCAAGTGTTTTTTGCAAAGCCAGTGTTTGGCAATAGTCAGAATCAAAATCCTAATATTTTATTCATCCCAAAGGATGTTGGGTTTTGCTCCATTTTATAATAAAATAAAAAACATGAAAACATTCAAAAGAAAATGTCAAAGAAAAAAGATAAAATAAAATATTAAACATAAATAGTTAAAGTTAAAAAGTAAACAATAAAACAAGTTCTCATTCATAACACTCCATTCGATCTCTCACTATGGGATGCGCCTCATCGCGGAGCAAACAGAATCATCAATCTCACATACGCCAATCCTGATTGGCAGGTGATCTTGACGTCAGCGTCAGGGAATCCACCCCCTATAAGTAGCTTGCGCTACGTCGCATGCGTCATTCAAACACCTCTTCTCGCTTCAGAGCACATCTCCTTTCGGCAGCCGCGCAGCTTAACTGTCCACAGACGGAACCAAGCTATCCTAGCTAAATTCGGTCGACGGACGCTCGCGAGCTACCCTTAGATATTCTTCGAAGACAAGATTGTATGTACTAACACACCAGTTAGTACCACATTCGACCTCACCCTTTTTTCTTTTTTTTTCGGAAATCGAAAAGGTAAGGTTTTGATTTAAGCTAGCAGCAAACCTGTTGCTAGCTTACCCTCATTGCTACCGACACCACGCTAGCGAGGACGCTTTTTTCTTTCTTCTCCACCAGAGAAAAATAGGATTAAGTAAAAATATTAACACACCAGTTAATATTCTTCGGGAATAAATCCTACACCGTCGTCTTTTCCCCGGATTAACGACAGGTTGGAGAGGATTTTTTCTCGACTAACGCACCTGCTACGAGCGCGTCCTTCCTACGTCGCCATAATGGCGAACAAGATGGACACGTCTCTCCCTCACACCAGAGGAGCCAGGGAACCGGAGGCTCGGCTTTGCGGCTGTGGGTCAAAGATTTCGGACACAGACGCACACCAGGTCTGCTGGTCCTGCCTCGGGCTGCAACATGCCCAGGAGGCTATCGACAACCCCGGCTCATGCAGGCATTGTGCTCGTTTCACCACGAGGAGCCTCCGCCGACGGCTGGCTCGCCAAGCTAGCCTGTCGAGTCAGGACCCCCTTATGTCCCCTGATTTACCGGATGGAAATAATGACATGAGGGCGTCCTCCACAGAGATGGAGCCCCGCACTGTGTCGGTCTGGTAGCCGCTGCAGAACCGGAGTCCCGTGCCGTGTCAGGCTGGGACTCGATGGCAGCGAGGGACGCGCGAGCGGAGCCCCACGCTATACCAAGCTGGAGCTCCCGGCTGGACCTCACCATGGTCCAGCCCGCAGAAGACGTCCTAGAGTTGGATTATACGGAAGATGACGAGGACGCCTCGGGTTTCCTCCTGTCCGAATCTGACGAGCAGGAAGACAACGTCTTCATGTCATCGGCTCAGGCTGCGACGCCGGGAGCGATGACTGCTCGCGGGGGCGATGGCACACCAGCTTCGCCCTGTTTAAGTATGGACCTGCAGGCCGTGTGTCAGCGTGCCGCAGCCAGACTGGACATCCCATGGCCTGAAATGGCCAAGGAGACCTCCAGATCCCGTTAGGAGGGCAATAATTTGCCCCCAACAACGAAGACAAAGAGGCAACTCCTACCAGTCTTTCCGGAGATGTTGGAAGGAGTGTCGGTCTCGTGGAGAGACCGGCCCTTCAGCAACAAGACCCCGATCCAGGGTGCCAACTCCCTAGACTGCAACGGCATGGAGAAGCTCGGCCTACTCCGCATGCCGCCGATGGAACCGCTGGTGGCAGCTCACCTCCTCCCGAGGACGGTATCTGCACCGAGCAGGAACCCCACGCTGCCGGCGAAGGCGGACCGGTTCCAGTCAACCATGACTGAACGTTCCTACAAAGCCGCAGCGTTGTCCGCCAGGGCATTGAACATTTCCTCGCTGCTAACCGCATACCAAGCGAAGCTGTGCGAGGAAATGTCAAGCAACCCTGGACCGGCAGTACTGGACGAGATAGCCGCGATCACAGACATCTGTTTTCGTGTTCAACGCTGCGCCGTCCAGGCCACGGGCAAGGCTATGGGAATTATGGTGGTGCAGGAAAGAGCGAGATGGCTCAACCTCCCCAACCTCCCAGACCGGGAACGAGAGGATGTGCTGGACATGCCCATCGTTCCCGAGGGAATTTTTGGATCTGCGCTGGCTTCCATGCAGAAGAGATGCGAGTCCAAAAAGAAGGAAGACGAGGCCCTCCACCTTTGTCTCCCTCGACGGGTCCAGCCTCTCCCTCCACGGCGGCAGTCCTTCACCCATGCCGCCCCAGTAGCTCGGTTCAAGATACCCAAGCTGCAGAGGTCACAGTCCGCCCAGAGTCCCCAGCCCAGGCAGGAGACGAGGACAAACTGGCCCAGAAAATCTCCGGTTCCGGCTGAAGCCCAGGCACAGCCAACCCAGAATTTCGGCCAGCAGGCGAGGAAGAAGAAGCGGCCGGTCTGACAGCCGCCTCTTCTCCCCCCCTGACAGAGCTGGAAGTCCACGGTTCCCCAGCTCCAGATGTGTTCCCGCTGCTTCGAGAGATGCCTCAACACCATCCTCAAGTGCACCAATACACATGTTGTCACAATATTGTTCCATTTTCTCTTATAAAGCATTTTCCGCTGACGCATCCAGGCCTCAGGCCAAGGGCGCAGCTCCAAAAAATGAAAGAAAAAACAATAAAAACAATAAAACCAATAAACAGCCCGCCATTTGTTCCCCTTTTGAGAGCAGCTACGAGCTCTCAAATAAAAAATAAAATAAAAAATAAAATAAACGGGTCTGTGAAGGCACCACCGCCATGCTTATGCGCAGCGACGACTGGGGCCATGAGGCCGCCACCATCACTTGCAGACGCAGTGCCGGTGGGGGTTGTGATGACGCCTCCGTCTCGCGCATGCGCAGTGTCGGTAGGAATCGTCAAATCAGGGTACCACCATGTTCAGACACTAGAGGGCCCTATAACACAACAAATAGAGACTCAGGGTGAAGGAGACGTGTCATCTCTACTGACTCTAAGGAGCGAACAGTGGAAGATGCTCACAACGTCTGCTTGGGTGTTAAAAACAGTTACAGGGGGCTACAAACTCCAATTCGCTGTCCCCCCCCCCCTCGCTTCTCGAGCATCGTATATTCACAGGCCCAAGGGAAGTCAGCCCTCATTCTAGAAAGGGAGATCCTCTCACTTCTAGAAAAGACAGCTATATCTATAATACCCGCAGAGCAGAGTAAGAGCGGCTTTTATTCCAAGTATTTCCTCGTTCCCAAACGGGGAGGGAACGGAATTCGGACCATACTAGACTTGAGGGCTCTGAATGCGTATCTAAGAAGATACAAATTCAGAATGGTCACTCACACATCTCTGCTGCGTCTCGTGCGACAAAACGACTGGTTTACATCAGTCAACCTGAAAGATGCGTATTTCCATATCCCAGTATATTGCCCACACAGGAAATATCTGAGATTCGTATTTTAGGGGGTCTGTTATGAATACAGAGTACTCCCTTTCGGACTGTCTCTCAGTCCAAGAGTGTTTGCACGGTGTACGGAAGCCGCGATAGCCCCGTTGAGACAACAGGGTATTCGCCTGGCAACCTACCTGGACGACTGGCTGCTCCTCGCCCAGTCGAAGCAGGAGGCTATTACGCAGACAACTCTCCTCGTAAAGCACCTGCTCAACCTGGGTTTCATAATAAACACAGAGAAGAGCATGCTGTGCCCGGCAAAGACTGTGCTCTTCCTGGGTTTACACCTAAACTCGGTGCCTTTTACAGCCCGCTTGTCGGCGGGAAGAGTGAAAGCTTTCAGAGCTTGTCTCACTCGTTTCCGGCTGCGCAAACATGTTCCCTTCAGATCATGCCTGCGGTTACTGGGGCTCATGGCGTCAGCAATTTTGGTCATACGAATGGGACGCTTACACATGAGAGAGTTTCAGCGCTAGGTAACCGCTCTAAAACTGGACCCCGCGCGCCATGGCGGGTGATGGCTACGACGAGTTGCTTAAGGGCACTGCGCCACTGGCTACACCCGACTTTTCTAGTATGAGGCGTACCGATGGGAACTGTCCTTCTACGGAGGATAGTCACCACGGACGCATGTCTGACAGGCTGGGGAGGTATTTACGAGGGTCGCCCGGTGAGGGGTCTCTGGAGCAGAGACCGCCAGCGGGCGCAAATAAATTACCTGGAGCTTCTAGCGGTGTTTCTCACCCTGAAAAGCTTCCTGCCTTTTCTCAGAGGACACCATGTCCTCGTGAGGACGGACAATACGACCACAGTGTCGTATATAAACCGACAAGGGGGTTTGCGCTCTCTCCAGTTACACATGCTGGCATGCAAACTGATCTTGTGGAGCTGCGGCCGTCTCCTCTCTCTGAGAGCGACGCACGTACCAGGGGTATTGAACCTCGGGGCAGACTTAATGTCCAGAGGTGTACCACTATATGCAGACTGGACTCTACATCCAACGATTGTGAGCCAGCTGTGGGCGCGTTACGGCCAAGCCATGGTAGATCTGTTCGCATCAAAAGAAAATGCTCACTGTCAGCTTTTCTTCTCAATGCGCGATCGAAACGCACCATTAGGCGTGGACGCGTTCGCACACGAGTGGCCCCCGGTCCTCCTGTACGCGTTTCCACCCCTGGCGCTGATACCCCAAGCTCTGGCCAGAGTGAGGGAACAGCGCCACACAATGATCCTGATAGCTCCGCACTGGCCTGCAATGTACTGGCTGGCGGAGATTTATCAGTTGCTGCACGGTCAGCCATGGCAGCTCCCCTTGCGCAGAGACATATTGTCTCAGGCGGGGGGGCTGTCTTTCACCCACACCCGGAGCGCATGGCCCTTTGGGCTTGGCCCGTGAGTGGTACAATTTAAGTACAGTGGGTCTCCCGCAAGAGGTGATAACCACTATTCAGAGTGCGAGAGCTTCCTCCACCAGGACTCTCTATGACTATACGTGGAGGGTGTTTGAGGGGTGGTGTCTTCCTTTCAGTGTCCTGTTGGAGTGATTTGATCATTTCTACAGGACGTGGTTGATAAACACAGAGCTTTCTCCACGATCAAAGTGTACTTTGCTGCTATTGCCGCATGCCATGTGGGCTTTGAGGGTAAGACGGTCAGCCAGCATCTCCTGGTCTGCCGTTTTATGAAGGGACCTCGCAGGCTCCTCCCGGTCTCCAGGTCACTGGTGCCCTTATAGGACTTGACAGTGATTTTAGATGGACTCACTCGAGCTCCATTTGAACCCCTAGAAGAAGCTGAGATGAAGCACCTGTCACTCAAGACAGTGCTGCTACTGGCCCTGGCTTCCGCCAAACGTGTCAGTGACATCGCTGTCTGTGCATCCTTCATGCACCCAGTTTGCCCAAGGGCATACTAGGGTGTTACTGAAGCCCAACCCTGCCTTTGTACCTAAGGTGGTGGGTTAATGTACTCCAATTGACATTGACGCATTTCCTCCGCCGCTGTGTCCCTCCGAATTTGCTGTGTCCAGCTTTACTCACTTATATGGACAGATCAAAGAAGTTTCGTCATAATGACCAACTCTTTGTGCCCTCAGAAGGGCAGGCCTGTTACCAAGCAACGGCTCTCCCACTGGATTGTGGAGGCAATTGCTTTGGCCTATACGAGTCAGGGTTTGCAGGCACCTTCGGGTTTGTGTGCTCACTCGACTCGTGGTATGGCTACATCCTGGGCTTTGTTCAAGGGTGTTTCCATTCAAGACATTTGTGCAACAGCGAGCTGGTCCTCGCTGCTCACCTTTGTCCGCTTTTACAGGCCAGACGTCTCTACTCCCAGTGTGGCTCGAGCAGTGCTGGGCCCACTGCTTAGTTAGAGATTTAGCTGTAAGGTTCTGGTTGGTCTTGGTGATTTTCGAGATAAGCTCGTCTGGCAATACGGGAGTTACGATTTCCCATAATGAGACATCGAACGGAGTGTTATGAATGAGAACTATAGGTTACTTACGTAACCCCAGTTCTCAGAGTAACATGAAGTGAGATGTCTCACCAGACGGCCCTCCTTGCTATGGTGAAGCGAGAAGAGGTGCTTATTTTTGAATGATGCATTCAACGTAACGCAAGCTACTTATAGGGGGTGGATTCCCTGACGCTGACGTCAAGATCACCTGCCAATCAGGATTGGCGTACGGAGATTGATGCTTCTGTTTGCTCCGCGATGAGGCGCATCCCATTGTGAGACATCTCACTTCATGTTACTCTTAGAACTGGGGTTACGTAAGTAACCTATAGATATGAATGATAGTATAGACGTTACTTGGCTAGTTTGCTCATTATAGTCTTTTTTTTTCTCTGATTGATTTATTTAGAAAATGTTTTTTTAAACATTTGAAAAACGAGATGGATCAGTCAAAAATTATTACAATCTATATATTTAAGATACACTTTTAAAAATGTTTGATATCAGCTGACATAAAATAAGAACAGTGCAATTCCGCGAGACAACATTTTCTCCAGTTCTTTGTTCATATCCGTGTTCCAACAGTCACACTGCTATCACACTTAATAAGGCTGGTTTGTGTAGTGAGGCACTTTGGAAGAGACACCTTTCCCCGTTACTAATGGAACAAAACTAATCCAATCTGCGTAAGCTGACCCCAGCTGTGCAACTTTGCTGAATTCACTGATGAGTAAAGTGGAAAAACTTAAATAAAGGGCAAGTCCATCTTGATCACATGCTTCTATGGTTCGGTGGCAGCCAATGAGACGGAAATGTCACATTAGTAATGCCAAGTGGTTTGTTGCACCATAATGTCAGTTAAACCAAAGGGATGTGGATACATTGGATACCCTATACCTTACATTTATAGACATTCAAAAAGCCACGAGATTTTATTTTTCAGTTTTTTTTAGCAAACAGCAACATGTACTGGATTGCATATCAATTTTAAAACGTGTTCCGTCTTCTTATATTTTAGCTTCTTAATTATCTCTTGTAGGAGCCTCACTAACAAGTAGCCTTATGTATCACAGTTTTGGAGTAGCGACATCTCTATTTATTTATTTCATTTTCCTCATTATATTATATAAACCCTGAAAATATATTCTTATTTTCAAAATATTGGTGTTTTATTGTCATTAGATTTGATTAGATTAGATATACTTTATTCATCCCAAATTGGGCAGCATGTTACCAGGCATTATACATAAGTAAAACGTTGATAAAATAATAAAGTGAATACAAAATAAAGAAACAAACCTGTAAACAGTTAAGATATACATATCAACAGTACATAATACATACAAAAAATAAACATATTAAGTTAGAATATTAATTGTATGACCATTCCAATACTTAAACAACATTTATAAACACAACATTTGATATACCTTATTAAAAGCAGTTTTATTAAGTTACTCAGTACAGAATACTTTTTTTTTGTTGCTAATACTGTGTATTCTGTTTGTAGGAGATTTAGATTTACAATGATTTGTATGATTTTAGTTGAGAAGTTATTTCCTTTGGACGTTCCACAGGGAATTTGCATGGACATGAAGTTGTGAGATAATGGACAGCTCTTGGTGTCTGCAGTGGTACGTTGGGGGCCAGACAGGATGTGATCCCTCACTTTAACAGCTCTCACTCCACTCCGATAATGCGGTTCAAATCTGGGGGCGACACCCAAGGAACTGACATGCCTCTCAGTGCAGAGCCTGCGTTGGACAAAGCCAGTGGAAACCTTGACTGACGCTTCACCCCTCAGTGATGACAAAACCTCCATCTGCTTAAGCAGCTATTACTCCCCCTGATTGGTAATCACGACATGGAGTGAGGCATAAATCCCTCAGACTGCTGCTGGTTAAGATAGAGGTCTTTGAAGGAGCACAGTGTGATTAGGTGACCTTGGATGGAGCACGGAAAAGGAGGCCAGCCGAGGAGAGGCTGAAGGGGATGTACTTTTCTATTATTGGCAGTATAATGACACATTCTCATGCAAATTAAATTCACATACGTAGGCGACATTCAAACCAGTTCAGAGCCCTGTGGAGTGTATTGAATGATTAACAGCAGTACAGTATACATCACGGCACACTTGAATGGACTTATTGGTCTAATTGACGTGCCATAGGTTCATCCTTATGTGCCCACATTCATGCAATTGAGCTGTTGTGTGAACAATGTCGCTCCAAGCAGCAGGTTAACAACATGTTCTGGGTAACTTTGATCAGTCAAAAATGATTGAAATCAGGTGGAATTAAATCTCCAGATATCTTAATCTTGCTACAAGGGTTTTAAGAGAAGTGCTTTACATCACATACCCTGCTTTTCCTAGGATATGAGAGGTAATCTGGAAGTAATCATATTTTTTATTTTGTTAAATCTTACTTTGTTTTAAATTTGATCAGTTTAGTTGATACCTGGTTTATATTTAGATATAGGGGAGAGTGGGGTAAGTAGTGCCAATTTTTACTTAAAGTGCCTTTAAAGCAAGGGGATTACAGTAATGCCTCCAACTAAAATATGTACATATAGTTTAGGATGTTGTGCATCCCTGGGAATAATCACTTCAGATCTTAAATAAACTGTTTGAGAAATATAGCTTTAGAAAAAAAAGTGGTTTTGTGGCACAACTTGCCCCCGGTGCGGGGTAAATTGTGCCATTAGAGACAATACACTGGGGTAAATTGTGCCATTGATAATTGAAGTAAATCAGATCATTTTAATCTCACAAACAATAATGCTATATAAAAGCAAGACAAATTCAATACAATATTATTTATTTAATGTTTATTTAAAGTTTTAACAACATCAAAGGCCACTTTTCTATAACAAGGCCTACTGTATGAACACCTAACATCCTACTTGTCCAATGCTGCAGGGAAATATGAACTTCTGTTCCCTTCTGGCTGTACCACCAAGTTTTGTGGTGTGGCCAATTTGCTTAAACAAGGCCTAGCGCCACATGAACACATACTCAGAACAAAATTAAAGTTCCAAAATGAGCACCTAATCATCTGCAAATCATCTGCATCTGAATCTCTTCACAGATTCGGCCTACTACTGAACATCCCACTTGTCAATGCTGCAGGGGAATGTGAACTTATACTCCCTTCTGGCTGTACCACCAAGTTTTTGTGGTGTGGGTAGTTTCTTGAGCACATCACCTCTAGGGATGACTCCTTCATCATTCTCTCTAAATGTGAAGATGGGCTTTCCATCAACAGACCTCTTACAACTTTGCTTCAGAAATGTTGCACTGATCTCGTCACCTGCAACATTCTCCACCAATCCAACATAGTTATAGGATTTGGATTTTTTACCTGCAAACTTCACAATGACAAAGTCACCAGCAGACAGATCCTTGTCACCATCATCATCATCACTCTGGACATCTGAACTCTCATAATGAGTGGCATCGCTAAGTGGAATCGGAAAGTCACTCTCTTCTGAGCTACTGGAGAGCACTTTCTTTTTGGGCTTGGTTGGTTTTGACCCTTTCAGAGCCCCCTTCTTATTTCCACTCCTTTTCTTCTTTTCAGCCCGTTCCTTTTCTCTGCTGTGTGTCTTCTCCAGGCCATCTTCTGCCTCATCATTGGTGGTGGAGCTTTCTTCTGAGCTACTGTAAACAGCTGTTTTCTTCTTGATTTTGGTTTGATTTGCAGCTTTCAGAGCCCTTTTCTTCTCTCTTTCATTCTTTTTCTTTTCCTGTTCAGCCTTTTTATCTTCTTTTTCTTTGTGAGCCTTCTCCAACTCCATCTTCTCAGGTGTATCAGTCACAATTCTTGTTTTCACTTTCTTTCTTGCAATTTTTTTTTTTCTTTCTGTGGCTTTTGGCAAGGGAAGAATGACTTCTGGAGACACATAACCCAAGTGAGCAGAAGAACCAGATTTGTCACTTGATAAGTGCTCGGGATTTGTCAGAGTGGCAGGTGGCTCTCCTGGGTCTGGATCTGCTTCAAGGAAAGGAAAGGAAAGGAACTTTATTGTCATTGAAAACAGGGAACAACAAGATTACGTAGTCAGGTGGAGGGTAAGCCTGAGCCATGCCACTATGCGCACCGCCACTATTGGCCTACCAGATTTTTTTTTAAATACCTGTGACATGTGTTGGCTCATGAGATGGTCCAGGCAGGTGAGCAGCTGCACTGGTGGAGGGCTCTTCTCCAGGCAGGTCAGCAGTGACACTGGGTTCATCTTCTGGATTTGCCCTGTCTGTCACCATTGATGGTGCATAGACTTCTTCCGGGAAGATGTCCCTGTTGAAAGGGTATATGCCTGTTGCTCTGAAACCTGAGGTTATGTTTGTTGGTGACATTGCAGAAAGGAACACTTGCTTCACAAGTTCCGAGACCGCATAGATCGATACGGTTCGCCCAGGATGTGATCGCATCCACCCATCCATCGCTCGGTTATAGTAGGTTTTGAGTGGTCCATAGACAGTTTTGTCTAATGGTTGCAAGCGGTGTGAGGTGGCAGGGTGAGCATAATGACCCCATTCTCTTTAACAATTGTCACTGACTTGAGTGAGATGTGAGACTCATGGTTGTCCAGAATGAGCAGGACTGGGTGATCGGTGGAGCAGTTGGTGTGGCGGATGAAGTGCTTCAGGAAGATGAGGAAGGTGTCTTCATTCATCCATCCAGACTTTGTACAATGACCAATGGAACCTGATGGTGATCCATTGAGGAGGCTGTCCTTGAAGCGATACGCGGGAAAATGAACATGGGTGGGACTGTATTTCCAGTGGCGTTTACTGCACAGGCCACAGTGACGAGCTCTCCTCTTTCAGCAGATGTTACTGAACCCACTTGTTTCTTCCCTTTCTCTGTGACAACCTGCTTGGGTGTCTGCACTGTCGTCACACCAGTTTCATCCATGTTGTACATCATGTGTGGAGGGAAGCTGTACTTGAAATGAAATAAAAGGTAGTGCTGATGATCAGAGACGTTTAAAACAGTTTTAACATACTTGGATGTGGTTGTGTGTGTAAATGTCAACTCTGCTGCCGAGGACAGAAGACCCTCTACAGATGCTGTGCCCTCTCGCCATGCTGCCAGGCTACCTAGTCAGGGTGTGTGTGTGTGTGTGTGTGTGTGTGTGTGTGTGTGTGTGTGTGTGTGTGTGTGTGTGTGTGTGTGTGTGTGTGTGTGTGTGTGTGTGTGTGTGTGTGTGTGTGTGTGTGTGTGTGTGTGTGTGTGTGTGTGTGTGTGTGTGTGTGTGTGTGTGTGTGTGTGTGTGTGTGTGTGTGTGTGTGTGTGTGTGTGTGCAGGCATGTCAATGCTATTTCTTCGTGCAAACTCAAAAGCTAGTTCACGGCATTTCATGACACCTATGCCATGAAACATTGCTGCTAGTGTCTTAATATGGTCAGCCAGCTCTTTCTCCATGTTCTCATTGAAGACTCGTTTGGCGACTGCTGTTCTTTCATAGCCTGGCTTTGTTACTTCTCCTATTTTTTTCTTATCCATATATCTTTTTTATGGTCATCCTGCAGATCTTCATCTCCTTTCCAACCTGACGTATGGTCTTCCCCTGTCTGTCTTCCTTTTGTATTTGCGTGGCATGATGGATTTTGGTCTAAAATTAAGAATGTCACATAGTTTTAGTGATCAAAGTAAGAATACAATAACAATACAATACAATAAAGTAATATATAGTAAATAATCATAAGTTGGCCACTGGCACAACTTAACCCAGGCCCTTTGGCACAAATCACCCCAAGCCCACCATTTTGAAAAAGATGCATCCCCCAGCTGTTTTGAGCTAGCATCATGCTAACTGTATAGACTCATGGTGTAGCTTACTAAAGCACTAAAACATGTGTGAACTGTTTTCAAAGTTGTCTAAATTGTTCAAACACAGCAATCAAAAAACCTTGATCATAGAAATTTTAAATTGTTTTTTGAACTTAAATGTGCTTTCCTCTCAAGCCATGTGTCTCCCTTCTTTGCAGGATGATTGAAATGGATGCCTCTTCAAAAATATGTTTTCACATGACCAACTTCTTCTATGGTTTTCTAGATAACAGGGGTGGCAAAACTTGCCCCTTGGCACAAATTACCCCACTCTCTTGTATTACTTAAAACTTGACATTTGTTTTGCTATATTTCAGTCCAATGGGATTGCAAGCTTATTAAGCTACTAAAGTGACATGTCTCCATGCTTTAATGTTCAAAAAGCTCTTTATTTTTCTCATACTGCCTGAGCTGCGCCACCTCTTTTCACCCCCTGTCTGAAACCACAGCACAGTCTGCTCTGATTGGTTAGTTGTCCTCCTCCTGTTATGATTGGTAAACTGCTTAGAGATGTCCCGCCCATAAGCCCATCTCGTACAATGTGTTTGAGCGCAAGCCAATAGCAGCGTGAGTGTTACCTAATGATGTCATTATGTTATGAAAGTTAACAAAGGACTACGATGGAGGGGTTTCAGGCAGGGGGGGGTGGTGAGGGAGTGAAACTCCCTCTGGAGGGACCTTTGCGATTGGATCCTTTGCAGACAATGTACATGTACACAAACCTATATAACAGACTTGAGGAACTGGAAAACCCCAAAAGCATAATAGGGATGTAATGTCAAAAGTGACAGATGTGATAATTAAGTGGGGCTGCTCAATTAATCGTATTTTAATCGCAATTACAATTATGGCTTGCAACGATTACGAATAGCCTACAACGTAATCGAAATAAAACTATTATTTTTGTATTATTTTTTGTATTGCTTTCTCAGTTGAATTATACTTAAAGTTCAGGGTAATCAACTGTTAAAAACATACTGTTCACATATTTTTTATCCAATAAATTGATGTTCTCAAAGTAAATGGATAATCGTTTTTAATAATCGTGATATCAATTATTGACCCAAATAATCGAGATTATGATTTTTGCCATAATCGAGCAGTCCTATAATTAAGTCATTTGGAACTGTTACTTCAGTTTGTTTGCATCTTTTTTTCAGATTTAGTTTTTACCTAAGAACAGCTGCCTATTCGAGATGTGAAGTTTTCCCCTGCAAAGTTAATCAGATAACTCTGAACCTGCTTCTTTGAACAGCGCCTGGTAGGGAGAGATTTGAATGACATGAAATATGCTAAACAAGATAAACACTTTTTTCTTAATGTCACGACATAGGATTTCTGCTTCTGCACATCATCAAGTAATGGATATTTTGTAATCTGCAAAATGAAATGTGTTAAAACTCAAGTTGACTATTTAAGTTGGCATTCATTGGACATACTGCTCATGAATCAAATGTCCCTGTCATATCAACTAGTTGTACTTTTCAAAAACAGATATTCAGACTCTAACATCTCAACTACTAAATTGCAGAAGTGTGTCAACACAAGCAATAAACATAGCCTAACAGAAAAAGGCTATGATATTGGGTGTCAGAGATACTGAAAACTAGTGCTATATTTATAGTTCCCGGCTTGTACAGTGAACCGCAAGAAGTGAGCCATACCTGTCATGTTTTGTTTATGGGTGATTATGAATTTATGGATCCATATGAGTTTGGATGTCATCGTACCAACAAGCAAACCAAGTAAAATGCTGTCACTCACAGGTGTTTTTCAGTAGAACAGGGTGAACAGCAGCCAGCAGGGTAAACAAGGTGTTTGCGAGTGATGTGAAAGAAATATCAAAGGGCAGCGATGGCAGAAACATTGCTATTTAAACATGTGTGACAAGATGTGCTTTGATCACGCTTTTGAAATTGCTTGTGAATGTGTTTATTGAGCTGCAGCACTTGAATTGGAGTATTAACATTGTGGATCATTAGACTAGGAAAATAAGGGCTAGAATTAGGTCTAGGTTAGGGTTTAGGGTTAAAATAACTAAAACGATCCTTTTCAAGTCATGCAATTTCAAAAGGCTAGTCCTCCAACATGGCTATTCATCTCCTAATTATTTAAAAAAAAATATTAGCCAAGTCCTTGAGACCCATTTGAGGAGAGCATGTTTTTCACTACTGATTTATACTCGGGTATATCCTAGGAAAATAAGGGCTAGAGTTAAGGTTAGGGTTTAGGGTTAATATAACAAAAACCCTTATTTTCAAGTTGTTGAAAGAATATTCCTCACTTCCTTTTAAGCCTCGAACGAGCTTATCCACTTGGTAATTTGTTTAAAAAAATCTATTAGCCCAGTCCTCGAGACCCCCTTGAGGTCGCCATGTTTTTTACTACCGACTTCTTCCACGTCTGTTCCAATTAAGGGCTACACATTAACCTGACACCTTAATCAGATCAGGTGTGTACGAGCTCGGCTCAAGAGCACACTGGAGGACTTGAAACAAATCCTTGCATGTGTAGTTAAAGGTCAGTAAACAGCATACAGCTTAAATCAGCCCCATGAATCATTCATCGTTTACTGGTGCAGGGATTTATGCCAAGGAGCAGGAGGCCATTCTGCCATTGTCTCCTGAAACTTTTCGTATGGTGCTCGCTTTTAATAATTTGTTGACATGCCCCTGCTGTTGTAGAGAAAATAAAAGTGACCTCACTCTGTGGTGCAGGTCAGGCAGCATCTAATGAAGCCCCCAAAGTCTTTCAGCATTGATCTTTTTTTTACCCGTTTCCTGGCTAGAATGCAGAGTTGTTAAGCGTTGCCATGGGGGATGGCCCCGGGTACGAGGCGGCATCTCCCAGAGCCAGTTATACTTCGGATTCTGCAAACACAATTACTTCTCTCTCTTAGTACATCGTTATTTGTGTCTCCTTCTAACACAGATCTTGAGTTGTCGTAGTGATTTCTAAGAATTAGTCTTTTCCAAGATTTTCCTGGATCTAGGAGGTAGATGTTTTTCGGGAATGAAGAAGAACTGCCGTTTTAGATATATAACTTTGGGCTTGCGTCCAGAAGTGCTGTGACATTTTCAAATCGTTCATCAGTCAACGGAGTCACGCTACTCTCTCTAGTCTTCATATTCTGATCAGACCTGACGTGGATGGCATTTAAGTCTAAATACCACATGGCATATGTCACTTCTAGAGATACGGTTGTAATAAAGATTCATTACGAAGGTGTGAGGCGGCATTAAGATGCATGGCGCTGCACTGCATGTCGTGGCAGATTAAAGATATGAAGATTAAGGGAGAGACCGCATTATACTGTTGTTATTCTTAATAACCTGCTTAGTTTGGCTCATAGCCCTATGCTCATCAATAATGCATATGACCTGCAGCTGGCCAGCGCACTGCTCTGACAGTGTGAGAGGGCTTAAAATTGTGTGTGTGTGTGTGTGTGTGTGTGTGTGTGTGTGTGTGTGTGTGTGTGTGTGTGTGTGTGTGTGTGTGTGTGTGTGTGTGTGTGTGTGTGTGTGTGTGTGTGTGTGTGTGTGTGTGTGTGTGTGTGTGTGTGTGTGTGTGTGTGTGTGTGTGTGTGTGTGTGTGTGTGTGTGTGTGTGTGTGTGTGTGTGTGTGTGTGTGTGTGTGTGGGGAAACTCTCCAAGTACATTTGAATATGTGTGCCCCATGTACGCTTGTCCTCAATAACTTGTGCAACATTTATATGTGATGTATTTGAACCTGTTTGACTGATTTATGTTACCCGATCCATGTATCTTTGAGCGGAATATTCCGCCCTCACACACTCAGACTGTGATATATCATCAGCCTGACATCAGCGCTTTTTGAGGAGTTATGATTTAGTTTTTACGGAGCACCTACTTTCTCTCTTTCCTGTCTACATCTACTTCACATTATTTCACACAGCATTTCCCATAATAACTTTTAAAGAATTAGAGAATTAGGGTAAACTCGTCGGCTGAGACTTTTATTGGAGAAAGAATTGGGGTCCGCCCTTCTTTTTCTGTTGGCCTATTGTTTACCAGCAATTGAATTAAACAATAATGGGGCTCTAATAATAAAACATTTTTATACGATGATATTTGGGTTTAGTATATAACTAGCACAAAAAATGGAGATTTTTTTCTTAAGTTTCATTAACTTATTTAGAAATGTGCATTCGCCAATCACATTCACTGATGGTTTCGACCTACCATCAAAAATACTGTGTGAAACTTCATAATTACGCTGCTTATTTAAATGTGCTCTGGGCAGCTATATAGCTGAGTTTGTAGATTTGGGGGCCTACATTATGTACTGGAGTTTAATCCGCATGCAGAGCTGGGTTCAAAGCCTGCCTAGGACCATTTGCTGCGAGTGATCACAAGAAATCTTATATATTAATAAATAAATGTCATCTTACAATGTATGAAGACTTATTTGATTATATTTATGTGCACACCTCTTCATTAAGTATCTTATAATAAACTGCAATGACCTGGTCAAGGTCTAATCCACAACCATAAACCCCTGCGTTCCATCTTCCTCTCCCTGCAGTATTCATGCATTAGTTCTGTGTTGACTGTATGGTTGCTTTGACATACAGTATTATGATGTTCAAGTGTGCTGTTCATTTCAAAATGAGTTGAATATGTTGCTAATAACTATTAAGCAAAAACGGTCCTGACAATTTCAATAAATGCAAAACCAATTGTCAGGGTTGAGTGAGGCAAGTAGGACCCAAATGCAGATAAACAGAAAATACCTTTATTTTAAGGCTACCGATACAGAGCTGAACCCTCTTCCCCGTGAACACAGTCCAACTACAAAAAGGAACTACACTGACAGCAAGGGATGCTCCGATCGATCGGTCACCGATCGAGATCGGCCGATACTCACGCTCTGCCGATTGATCGGTGCTCTCTAAAAATGCAGATCGCGAGAGCCGATCGCATGACGTAAAATACATGACAGTTTTCTCTGTGTGCGGCAAAACAAGCTCGCCAAAATGGCGATCGGCCCCAAAATTGGCGATCGGAGCATCCCTACTGACAGGGGCACAGCGGAGGACCCGGAAGGGGTCTTGGGCGGACGGGGGGCAAGGCAGAGTCCATGGTGGGGCGAAGGCCCCGGCTCGAAGAGACAGAGGGCTAGGCCCGAGGGCGAGGACCGCGGCAGGAAGAGTCAGGGGGCCGGGCTCGAGGGCGAAGACTGCAGCTCTCAGGGGGCCGGACTCGAGGGCGAAGACCAGACAGCTCCGGAGGCCAGGCAGGACCTGGTGTCGGCCGAACAGGAACCGGAGCCGGTGGGACAGGTTTCGGCAGGATCCCCCACGGAAGAGGACCAGGAGTTGGTAGGATGCCCGGCGGGACAGGTGATGGCGGGGCCTCCAACGGAACAGGACAGGACAAGGGGTTGGCAGGACCCCCGGCAGAAGAGTTGTCGGCGGGACCCCCAGAGGAACAGGACATAGGATTGGCAGGACCCCCGGCAGGAGAGCAGTCGGCGGGACCTCCAATGGGACTGGACATGGAGCTGGCAGGACCCCCAGCGGAACCTCCAACGGCACAGGACATAGGGTTGGCAGGACCCCCCGCAGAAGAGTAGTCGGCGGGACCCCCAACGGGACAGGACAAAGGGTTGGCAGGAACCCCGGCAGGAGAGTAGTCGGCGGGACATCCAACGGCACAGGACATAGGGTTGGCAGGACCCCCGGCAGAAGAGTAATCGGCGGGACCCCCAACGGGACAGGACATGGGATTGGCAGGACCCCCGGCAGGAGAGTAGTCGGCGGGACCCCCAACGGGACAGGACATAGGATTGGCAGGACCCCCGGCAGGAGAGTAGACGGCGGGACCTCCAACGGGACTGGACATGGAGCTGGCAGGACCCCCAGCGGAACCTCCAACGGAACAGGACATAGGGTTGGCAGGACCCCCGGCAGGAGAGCAGTCGGCGGGACCCCCAACGGAACAGGATCCAGTGTCGGCAGGATCCCCAGCGGAACAGGTGACAGCGGGACCCCCAACAGGACATGGGGAGCTGGAGTGGGTCGGAACACCGACAGGACACGAGGAGCTGGAGTGGGCCGGAACACCGACAGAACACGAGGAGCTGGAGTGGGCCGGAACACCGACAGAACACAAGGGACTGGAGTGGGCCGGAGACACCGACAGGACACGAGGAGCTGGAGTGGGCCGGAACACCGACAGAACATGAGGAGCTGGAGTGGGCCGGAACACCGACAGAACACGAGGAGCTGGAGTGGGCCGGAACACCGACAGAACACAAGGGACTGGAGTGGGCCGGAGAGCCGGAACGTGGGCCAGAATCATAGCTGCTGGGGCCGGCACTGGAGTCGGAACTGGAGCCGGAATTGAAGCCGGAACCATGGCTGCTGGGGCCGGTACTGGAGTCGGAATTGAAACCGGAACCATGGCTGCTGGGGCCGGAACTGGGGCCGGAACCATAGCTGCTGGGGCCAGAACTGGGGCCGGAACCATAGCTACTGGGGCTGGAACCATGGCTGCTGGGGCCAGACCTGGGGCCAGAACTGGGGCCGGAGCTATGACTCTTGAGGCTCGGGCTGCCAGACTGGACCTGCGACTCCCCCTCCCAGGAGCCCCCTGGAGGCTCCGTGGACCTCCAAAAGCCAGACGAGCTCCAGAGAACGGCTCCCGGACAGGAGCAGGAACTGGGGAAGAAGCAGAGGCCGACTCCAAACGGAACACACCGAGGCGTATGGTGTCAGTTTGGGAGTTGGGAGGCAGGGAGCTAGCATGCCTGATGCTAGCAGGCCGGGAATCACACACCGAGAGGAAGTCCAAGATCCAGCCAGGTAAGAATTTCACTAAACCTGGTTTCTCCATAGCCATCTGGTGCGCCTCAGCCAGAGCAGCCTCAGAAAGCAACAGGCAAGACAGGGGGTGAACACTTTTCAGAATAAAACAGGAAACCAAAGACAGAAAAAGACAAGACAAAACACAACACAGACAGATCGTGACACCAATCATTTCTTGCAGCATTTATTATGAAGTATTTGACAGGTACTGGAGGTGGAAAGCTTTACAGCAGTGATAGCTATACTGATAGGGGCCTATTATGCTAATTGTCAGCTTTGTATTCAGATTTTTTGCCTCTACTGTGACATGTTTGAATGCTTTAATGTTCAAACTCACTGGAAGTAAACAAAAGAGTCCAATGGAGGAGTTTAGGCTGGGGCTTGTGGGAGAAAAACTCCCTCTGGACCTTAGGATTCTATCATTTGTAGACCAAGGGGAAGCCCCAAAGAGCATGCGAGTTAGGGTATAGTTTCGCTAAAGTAAAAGAAAATGTATCCATATTTCTCGTTTTAAAGTAACAGTTCGACATTCTGGTGAATACGCTGTCTTTACATGATGTGAGCCTCTCTGCTCACCCAGGGTTCAAATAGGGGTCTATCCCTTTAAGAGTATAGAATTATTGTAAGAGTGTATATGTTGGAGCGTGGACATATTTATGTTGTTTTCTCCCACTTGTTTTTCTTATGTTGTTTGCTGACCTTGAGCACCCTGAATGCATACAATAATACATAGTATCAACGCCCTCCAACCGCAGCTTTCTTTTCTATTTAGAGCCGAGCAAGTTGGACGAGCTGCAAATAACTTCTCCTCAACCTGCAACTGTAAGATAGGCCAGACTGGGTGAGAAATATTCTCAGATCGGCCTCTTTTTCTTTCCCTTTTTTTTTTTAACACAGCTAACTTTTAATTCCCCACTTTGAACTGTGTACTACACTGCTGCTTTTATTACACTGGTTTTGTTTGAATAGGCCTGTGGCTTACGACTTATCCACTGTACCATATTGTGAACTGCGGGTATGATGCAATTCGGGGGATTGTAATGCCCGAGTGGTTTTTAGCTTACCCCATTGGAATATAATATTGTTTAGAAAGATAAATAAAGACCTTGTGTAATTCAGACTGTAATGGGGATGAGCAAATAGAAGAGCAGAGGCTATAGTATAATATTGCAAAAAAAGCAGGATGGAGAGATGTGTTTAAGTGCTTGTCTTGCAGTATACCGGACGCGTTTAGTAATTGGGTCATCGCGTTTCATACCTCATCTGAAGCAAAACAAACATGATGGAAATATATACAGCAAGGCTGGTGCTCCTTCAGCAAACCCTGTCTTCCCTGTTTGCTTGCCTCCAAATAAGTCTTTGTTCCTCTGAAAAAGCTGGCACATTTCAGAGGCTCAATGGCTTTAATGAGCCACGATGTTGTGCCAGTGGTGGCTGTTGGGTGTCAGGAATGAAGCTCATGATAATGTGCCCGGCTGAGTGCCACTGTGTGTTTCCCACTGTTATGGTAATGGGCCACTCTCTGAAGGCGGCTGCAGCCTTTTTTTCTCACCTCTTTGCTATTCCTGCCATTGCCACTTATTTGATGTTTGTATAGAATAATCTGATACCTAACGCTGTAATACTGTACCTTTATGCATCTTTCTCAGGCAAATAGCATTTTGAAGAAGAACAAAAGAGTGGAGGGAGCCCCTCAGCTGTGTGTTTTTCTGGTTATTTCCCCCCTACAGCTGCGTTGACAGTGTCAAGGAGAGGCTGCTTGGAGCAGCAGAACGGGGAAGATGAATTGACATAAAAGGTCATTCGGTAGCCTCATATTTTGCCCCTTCAGCTTTCAAGGTGAAGAGGCATGAAAGGAAGTAGAACATCAATAGTTGGCTCAGGCTGCTCCAGGAGGACCAGGAGCAGTTCCTTTTCATGGATTCCATTTCTAGAGGAGGAAATGGCCCTTCTGCCACAGACCTTCTGCCTTTCAACGGCAATCAATTTGGCTTTAAAGGCGAAAGAGCTCTCCCTTTAGAGACTTTGGCGAGATGAGCATGCCACTGCCATCCTCCAGCCCCAGCGTGTGCTCATTGATGACTTTTTTTTTTTGAGAGGGAATGCAAATAATGTAGTAAAACTGCCAATGTGCAGTTAATTTGTTATGCGTGTGTTTAGAAAGGGCTAGTTTTACAACTGCATGTTTTTCGGCAGATACAATTATTCTTTTAAGATTATTTGCCCACAGCCAAATGTGTTGAGTTAGAATAAAAAATATTCAGCATAATTATGAAGTTTCAAGAATAATTTGGCAAGGTCCCCACTTGTTTCCACTGTTTAGAGGCAACACAAATGATTATGAGCCTATTCCTCCTGCATTACGCTACCTTGAGAAACCCTTGTCCCAGCTCAACAGTTCATGCATTTTAATTGTTCCACTTTTAAGAACACCTCCCTGAAGAAAAAAGAAAAAGCCTTTGAATATTTCAAAAGAGATTTAAATCGTAAGATTTCAGATATATTGCATCATTTGGGAATAGGAGAGGGCAGAAAGGATGAGGTGTTTGACCTTTTCAGATTTGTCCCTTGGTATAGTGAATTTGCTGCAGGGGGCTAGTGAAGCGGCGGTGCGTTGAATTATCACTCCCACTGTTCAAACGGCGCAGACCTGATCTCCCACTTGCTCCACTCCCACTACTAATGGGTTAGGAACACTGGGAAAAGACAAAAAAAAGATGAAGATAAAGAGGGAGAGCGTGGGAGGGAGGGAGTTATAGAGCCTGTCTGATTGTCTGTGGATTAAGCTTAGAAACAAATTACCGCTTTTTGCTCGGCGCTAGGACAAATAGCAGCGTGTCACATTGTGAAATCTTTAGCAAAAAGCCGATGTGTTTTCACGGAATGATCGAGCTGAGTCTGTGACAGCTACCGGCGGGAAACATGTCAACACTTTGACGGATGCTCGCTATATTGAAAGGCTATGATGACTTTTTAGTTGAGTGGTCTTTCACTGAACTCCCCCCAGTCCACACAATCAAATCAAAGCAGAACAGTAAAAGAGGCAAAAATAACTTGCCAAACTGCTTTTTAATAGTTTACCAAGGAGCGAAGGACACCGTGTCTTTGTCGTGTCAAAATCACAATGCCTGCATGGCCTACCTCTGTGTGCTGAAAAAGCATGTATGGCGTACAGTCTGACAAAGTAATGGTTTGAAAAAATACAGTATTAATTGCCAGCCTCATTCACTATGGAGCTGCCACAGGTTGAAAAGCATTGCCCTTAAAAATGTGTATTCCTGCTTCCATTGATTGTGACATAATAACGATAATTTTCTTCGGACCAAACCTTTTCCCAAGGTCCAATTTTCCCAAGCAACTTCCTTTTTCACTCACACTTATGTTAAAGTGCACATGTTTTCTGGTGAAACATGTCACCCGCTGGGTTCACTACCATTGCCTCATGCTGCATCTCTTTCTGTCTCTCTCTCCACCACTCTCTCCACCACTCTCTCCATGCCAAACCAGAAGCCATCTTGTGTGACGTTGGGGAGTTTCACTGTCATGATCACCACACCTGCATCCCCGAGGCCTGGCTCTGCGACGGCGAGCCCGACTGCCCTGACGACTCGGACGAATCTGGCAAAACTTGTAAGTGACTCATTCCATCCATTACTCACTAATGCACGATTGTAATATTGAATTCTGCCACAGCGCCTCATTTGTCAGCTTTCATGGTACAGGGCCCTGTGTTAACATGCAATTCAAGGGATGTTCATAAGAGTAGGTCATTAAATGCATTAAAAGTCTGCATTTGGCTGCTTTGGAATAAGAAACAGTACTTCAAGTATACTTTGGTGAAACTATTAGGGACACATTTAAAAGAGATTGCGTGGCATGAACAGCTGGGAACGCTCCATAAAAAATACCAAAATAAACTTTCAAGTCAATAGGGTCTTGAGGCAACTTGAAATAGTAGACTATCAGATTTTAGAGGTCTGTTTCGACTGCCAATCACTAATCTTGAAAAAGCCATATGGCGATTCTGTCTTCTTACATAGAAATGCTTGGTACCTCGAATCGCGAGAGTGTTTGGGTTTGAAGCATACTTGGCATCAAGGTGGACAGCAAGGTTGTGGCGCAGGAATGCTTTGATAAAAATGTCATTGTATTACTTGTATTTTCCTACCTTAAATAAATGGTCAGCATGATAGTAGCCTGCAGGGGATCATCAGAGGGTCAACATGTCGGTAGAAACAATTAATTATTGTAAGAGAGTGTCACCTTAAATCACATGTGTCAAACTCAAGGCCCGGGGGTCAAATCCGGCCCTTGGTGGATTTAATTTCGGCCCGAAGGATAATTTCGAATTACTATTAGATCTGGCCCGCCGGTATATTGCACACACACCTTCACTCAATCCTGAGGGTTTCCTCAGCTCAGAGCCTGACCCCAAACATTGATGAACTTCCACCCATGATGAGATGCCAAGTATCTGGCTTGAACTAGCATCACAGAGCAGCACACTGAGTTTCAATGGATGTTTCCTTCTGCACTTTTTCTCTTGCGACAACAGGGCATGTTTGTTTTTTTCTTTGAGGGAAATTGTTTTTTGAAGCTGTTGTTGGCCTGTAGAAAAATGTAATCATAAGAAATTAAGCTGCAGATAGATCCATAAGAAATGAATGCAACTGATTATTGAATGTGTAATGTTGTTTTTATAGGCAATAATTTAAGCTTTGTTAGTTCCAGGTTTAATATGTGCAATAAGTTCATTTGAATATGTTTTGCAATAAACATTGAACCAGTCCGGCCCACGGTTAGTACCGATTTTTTAATTTTGGCCCACTGTGTATTTGAGTTTGACACCCCTGCCTTAAATAGTCTTATTGTGCGTCTCAATTAGAGGTTAGTTTCCCTCCAACACATTCTCGCCCCGGCCTGAAACGCCTCTATTGGACTCCTTTGTTTACTTCTGTGACATAGTGCCATCACTCTGTAGGTCTCGCGCTTCTACTGGTAGCACTCTAACACATTGCACCTGATTTGCTAAGGTTCGGTTGACCAATCAAAGCAGAGCCAGCCAGCTAATCAATCAGAGCAGACTGGGCTCTGGTTTCAGACAGAGGGTGAAAAGAGGTGCTGCAGCACAGGCAGTATGAGAAAAATAAAGAGCTTTTTGAACATTAAAGCATATAACCATGTCACAGTAGAGCTAGAAACTTACAAATATGAACCTGAAAATGTCCAAAATATGTCCCATTTAACGAATGGACATGAAAACCTAGTGTTTCGCTGTGTTGTTTTTCTCTTTTTTGTAACACTGCATCTAATACTATGTATTATACAATCTAGTCATACACAGAGCAGTC
This sequence comes from Notothenia rossii, assembly GCF_949606895.1. Taxonomy (NCBI): domain Eukaryota; kingdom Metazoa; phylum Chordata; class Actinopteri; order Perciformes; family Nototheniidae; genus Notothenia; species Notothenia rossii. The sequence goes on from NC_136904.1 coordinate 72,615,975, forward strand.
TAATTTACTCTAAGGTATATGGTTTTCCTAAAATAAGTTAAATGCAGTGCCTTGTTGTGATTTGTTGACATTTTACAAGATAATAAGCAAGTCATTGAAGATCTGTTGTTACCCAGACTTTATGCTAACAGATCTTCATGCCATTAGATTGAATGGTTGTTTTGTCCATGATAACATGGTGGTGTGTGTACGTTGTCATACCGTTGCCTATCCCCTTATTGCCACCACATGATACCTTTCTCCAATGCAGAAAAATAGGCTCCAGTACTGTACATTGAGCTAATCCAATTCACTGAGTATGCAATGGACGCCATAATTGTGATACAACATACAAGGCTCACTGCTGAGCTCATGTATAATCTGGAGCACTTGATGCAGCAATTAAAAACTAATGCTATAGTTCAGCAGCTGAAAGTGTGACAATCACCAGTTGTTACTAAGTGCGTGTTGCTATGGTGGTTTTGTTTCTTGGAGAGATTGGTTATTTATCCAATTAGACTCTATTTCCTGACTACTTACCTCCAAGGGCAGGACAGCACAATCCTTTACTGATCCTTTATGAACAAAGCCAAAGAAAATTAGTGGGGTTGAAAAATTGATTTTATTCATAATGCTGTTGACACATGGAAGTGTTAAATGCTATAAATAATCTGTTTGGCAGATCCGAATGCAGTCGTGTAAACCTTCATTCGTCCTTCACATCAAAACAGGATGTGGCATCAATGCTCCTGGGTATTGTTATTTCCAGACTTTGGGGACATACTTTTCCTTTAATGGATGAACAGAACAGTAATTTCACGTTTTTATGAGCTGCATTAGCCTTTGTAATTCCTGATGAGACTGTCACTGTCACACAGTCTGTCAAAGCCAAAAAAAGGCAACTAAATCAAATAATTAGCATTCACTCCAGGTTTCTCCTAAATGTGAGTTATTAGGCATGATTAAGACTTTATAGTTTAGGCAGTGACATCTCTGCATACATTGACCAAAGTGAAGAATACTTCATATTAATGCCCTTCGCAAGAGGTTATTGAGAAGTAGCGGCATTAGTAATTAGCTGTTGAAATTGGTCAACCGCTCAGAGATGTCCCACCCCTAGCTAGTCAATAGAAGTGTGAGTGTTACATAGTGTTGTTACTATGTTAAGGAAGTAAATAAAGGAGTACAACAGAGGCGTTTTAGGCAGGGGGGGAGCTGTGTTGGAGAGGAACTCCCTCTTGAGGAAACATAGGTTTTTAGCCTTTGCAGACCATTTACAGTGAATGGAAAACCTAATGAGACATAATAGGGCCCATTTAAATAAAGTAAAATTCATATCAATGTCATATGTTTACGAAGGGTGCAATGGAGCCCTAATTGCAGTTCCTAGCAGATTTTCTAATATCCTCTCTGATCGGGTTTTCTGTCACCCATGACCTGTCACTATTCCTTAGTGAATCCCTTTATAGATACAATAGATATTATATAAACAAGGTGGCAAGGGCCAAGTCATATAATCTCCAGAAGGCAATTAATTATCCCTTTGATTAATGCGGTCTCTATTTGATTTACAATACCTACAGAAGGGAGACCTTGCATATCCATGTAAGGAATTTGGCACAGCTCATTATCATGGATTATGCATTGATAGAAAGTGGTATTAGATAAGCTTTGCCCTGCAAGCAGAAGACGGTATTGGAATATATTCTGCCGTCTTGAATGACAGCAAGGGCTGCTGTAAACGTGTAGAAAAAAAGTTGTGTTTATATAGGATGATATGCACTGATCGAAGCCATAGAGGATTAAAATAACAGCACACACATTTCAAGCCAGTGTAAAGCCATCTGTAATTTGATTTCACTGGGTAAAGTTTGGGGCAGAGGAATTTCTTATCTAAAGATAAAGGCAAGGAGATAAATTAAGCTCCTGTCCAGAAATACAAAAAATAGTGGTGGCACTGATGGACTCTTTTCCCTGCTTTAGCTTGGTCAGGGAGATGTAATCACTGCATCCTCAGGGCCTGTGGGGAGGAGAAAAAGGAAGGTGGCCTTGGATTGCAATACCTAGAGACTAGAAGGAGGCAGCGGTTTATCCGCTCAGCCGCAGGCATTACGGGATTGGACAGCTGACGACGGTTATATAGAGAGCTGAGAAAACAGCAGGCCTTCAGGAATGTCTCAAGAAGAAAACAGCAAAATGATATTTCTTCCCATTGTGTGCAGTTAACGTCAACGCTTTCTGTGTGGTGAAAAAGTCAAACCTTTGCTCTGTTTCGGGGCCAGGCAGCATCTTGTGTGGTGACAGTTTAAGTGGAAGGATTGAGAAATGTCCCAGGGCAGGATAATCACATTCTTAGTTTGTGCATCATACTTACGAGGACGTCTAAATGTCAAGGCTGTCTGGGGACATACAGATCTGCAGTTTGCTTTGCATTGGAGATAAAGTGTGGAAGCCATACAAATATTTTCCAGTTTAATTTTATGAGACTGTTCTGTAGTAATGGCTGTCTTGAAGCAGCTCTGTCTTGATGCATTGATGCTACACGCTTGCAAACACTGTCTCAGAACTTAAATCCTTCATGAATCCTTCAGGAAGGGATTTCATGGGCATTTGGCTCGTCTCAGTAGTGCTGCCATGTGGAGCTTTGTGAATCTGGTGGACATGGAGCCCAGTGAGTCCTTCGATTGAATTGTCAATCCCAAAGGAAAACACAATAACAGGGTCAGTGGTTGACTTCAAAAACATGGTTACAGAAGCTGTGTTCCATCGCTGTAGCTTAGCTCAACCCAATCAACACCAATGTTGATCCGAGTGGCCTCGAGGCACGGGGGATGAGAACCGTTCAAAGAGTGCTCTCTCTGGGGTTCTTGCACTTATTCCCCTTCGTCCACAGGGGAGTGCATGTCTCCCCATGCCATCCTCTGAAGTCCTCAGATTCTCTATGCTAAACTCACCAGTATCTTTCAGTGAGCTTGAAAACAAGCAGCATGATGAACCAACAGGGGTGAAGCCTGTGTATTTAATGGATAGGCAAGTTGTTTTAGTTCAACTATTATTCATTAACAAAGTATCTATGCCATATCAAGTGTTTTAGATTAGTTATTTCCTTGTCTACACACTTTCTATGTATCTTACGTTTTTACTGTTCCCTACGTATATTACATTTGAGCTGTTTTAGCTTCTTTTGAAGCAGAAACAGATCGTTTTTCAACTATTTCCCTCTAATGTTTTCAAGTGAAATTATTCTTGTTTTTGCTCATAGCTACCAACAACAAAGGACACACTGCAAATATTTCTGAACAAACTGGGCCACTCAGTTTATGATAACATATTTGCAGTTCATATTGTTAGCAACATGGCTACCGCTAGCAGCCTGGCTAAAGTAAATGTATAAAGAAAGACACACTAAAGACTACTATCCCCAATCTTAGTGGTATGATAAAGGCCGAGTAAAACACCAGTTAAAAATTATAATTAATATGTTTTTTTTACTAAATGATGCTCAGTAAAAAAAAAATGTATCACTCTACCTTTTGACATTGAAATAAGGTTTTTGTCAAATTAAAATTCTACAGTTGAAATTGTCCGGTTGTTACCCCACCTGGGGAGTACTACTGTTGAGTTTCGTCTTGACATAATGCTCTCTGGTAGGCAGTGATGCACCGTACGAGAACAGCTTATATTATGAAGGATAGATCATTTATGCAGTGTTAGAAAAGCTCCAATTTAAATGCAGATTGCGTAACATTCTACAGCTATGTCCAAACCTTTCTTCATGTTTGCTGAGTTTGTAAATGTTTGCCATGGCAACATTTTAGGTTACAATAAGTCAAGGTTCTGTGTAAGCAGCCCTCAATTGGCAAAAAAACTGAAAAACATTGCAGCACTAAAGGTGTAATTTAAAATTATATATGGATTACAGTGTTCTGCTTTTGTTAATGTATCCAATATGGAAAGGGAATTATTGTGAGCTGGTGGATGAAAAAAACACTATCATTACTGAAGTGAATTTTAATCAGGAGTGACAAATGAAATGAGAAAAGATAATTGTTTTTCATAACGGATTAAATGGGATAATAAAATATTGGCACATCTACAGGGATATTTATATTCGAGGGCCGTCTAGCACGCTGGTGGTGGAGGTGGTGGATGATTCGGCAGAGACAGGGAGGCTGATTAAATGATGAATCTGCGAAAAACTGGGCTGTGATGGGGATGTTAAGGGTGGGCCTGTAACAGCAGAGTGAAGGTACTAAAGGCACATAGAGATTTCTGTTTTAAAGAGACAGCAGCACAGGATGAAAAGCTAACCATGCATAATAACATACAGTAGGTGTGTCGCTGTAGACGTGACCAGCTAATGAGAACATCTGATGTGAAGACTGACAGCCCCAGGAAATAACAGCAAGGAAATAATGAGTGAGCATGCATGAGAGGAATGAATGGCAGAATGTATAATACTTTAAGTGCAGGTTTAAGCTTACAAAACAACAGCTTTCCTGACTAAAAATAGATAGAAATGTATTTGTTTTTACCTGTACATACATACATGCATTATGCTATTCAGCGAGGCAGACAGTTAGCGTGTGAAGGTCAGGGGGCTAAACCGTTATCCTTTGAAAATCACAGCCAGAATCCTCTATCCATGCAATAATGCTAGACATAATTATAAATGGGAATTCAATTTGTTCACACTGCCATTTAAACATTTGGAAGCATACAGTTGACAAACACTACTTTAGGAGAATATTTGATCTGTATGTCTGCGATGAAGCTAAAGCAACTCTAGTCGGTCTAATGCAGGCTGCCTATCAACATCCTGCAGGGTATTTTATCTGGCAAGTCCCATATTGAAATAAATGCATCACAAATGTGCTGGGTTCCCACGAGAACTGGCGCCAGTGGGATGGAGGTTTAGGGGGTAATGTGGCGTAGCACCTTGTTATTGAGCTGAAGGACAGGGCCTTTTGCATTATGTAACGTTTATTTTCCCTCCTCTCTATCGCTCCCTCCCTGCTGACACATAAACATTCCTTTGACTCATCAAAAAGAAAAAGTTAAAACATGCCATTATTACAAATGCAGCGTGTTTACAGTCAAGCATCTTTACTGCACTCTGTGGGAATCTGTCACTGAAACTGCACGAGTATGTCTATAAGATCATTACATTTGCAAGATTCTTCTTTCACATTGCTGTTTCCTGTCTTCTGTCATCTATCAAAGTTATTATGAAGCTGGCAGGCACTATCTCTACATTTAATGTGACTGTGAGTGTTAGTGCAGCGAAAGCTAATTGGATACAATGTCTGGTTATTCTGCCCTTAGTCTGACGCCTGATTTAAGACCAAATGCACACACCCTTTTTTCTTTGCTATCAACGTATCAAACCTGCCACACACGTTTCTTGTTTGCAGGGCGCTGTAATTGTTAGTAGCAAGATGCTTCCGAATGAGACTTTTAATTTACTGTTTCTCCCGCTTTTCCTCTGTACATTTGGAACACAACTTATGTACACTTCCCCAAGCTTGTGCCATCTGTTCTACCAGTAGTTTCAGTGGGCGGGGAACAGACACAACAAATTTTGTGTGTACGTGTGTGTGCTTGCATTCCCAAGAAGGCGGTGCATACTCTTGAGTCTGTAGGATTTTAAAAAACTGTCTCTTCTGTCAAAATGTGATAGCTTAGTATGAAAGTTAAGTCTTTGCCCTTAACATATCATCTGCTCACATTCATTTTTGCTGCATTGCCCCTGTTTCTGCGGCTTAACACATTTCCGTATGTCTGAGCATTTGTCTCCTGTGAAGCCATTAGTGTGAGAGTGATTTTCGTTGCCTGGTGACAATCTAGCGCCCGCGCCATGTCTCATCCGTGTCAGCGCTGATGCACTGGGAGGAGCACATCACGGCTTTGTCTTTGCTCTCACAGCCCCCATCTCTACAGCTGAACTGCACTGACATTTTTCCCCTTTTGTATTCTCTCCTAGTAGGAGCATTGTAAAGGACAGCCTCCCAGCTTGTCACCTGAGGAACCAAAGCCAAAAAAGAAAACATTTTAAAACTTGACATGCTTGCTTAAAGTGCTAAAGTCGACATTATCTCCTCGCTGCTGCAGAGAACAAAACATCATAGCGATATGAGCATTATCTCGGAGCAAATACGATGACACATACTTACCACCACACTCAATGAGAATAATATCACTATGCTGAGTGAAGTTCATCGGATACTGTAGCTGGGACTTGAGTCTCAATGATCAGTGACATTGGCCTTTTATTTATTAATTAATCATAAATAATGGGTACTCTAATATATAGTGAAATGCCTTCTCCTATAGCCACTCTATAAACATGGTCATAGTCCAATGATTATTTCAAGGGAACTGGATTACTGCCAGAGGATGTTTAGAGAAAACACATGCCCTCCTACTCGTGTGTATTATACTCTAAGCATAGTCCTCATTAAAGATGCCTTCAGGCAAAAAAAATGCTTATTTACTCACTTATAATCAATTGATTTACACTATGACTGTATAGGCTGTCCAATTTGAGCTGTGAAACTAATTACATAATGTGAATTATACACAGAAGCAAAGGTCGTTGTATAATAAAAAAATGTCTGGAACCATAACAATTTCATGAAGAAATCTTTGGCAAAATGATAAAGAGCTGCCATATTATATTTGAAAGACATGTGGTAAGTTCACAGTGTTACCCACATACAAAATTCAACCCCGTTTTGAAATGCTCTTTCAACTGCTTTGATCAGAGTAGTTGGCAAATCGTGACTGAAGTAACAACAACTCATTTGGAAGTAGTGCAGTAGAAATATAATAATCTAGTTGTTTTAATCTTTTCACATAAACCCACTTACAGTAACTAGTGTAATGAATTATTTAATCACATGACCTCAAAACTAAATGTTGTTTGTCACTTACAGTAACTCAATTTGGGGCCAACTATAATACTTTTTTAGGTTTAAGAAGAATAAATACTTAACTTAGGTTTCTTTAAAGACAATAGTTTCATTTAAAGGGTCGCTCATTATCAGAAACAAACGGGACGTTATTATAGGACTGTGCACTTTCTCCCTTTCTCAGCTATATGAGGCGTTTTAGCGTCAGAGAGACAAAGTTAGCAGCTAGCTTGTGAACATTGTAGTGCATGTAACAGCTTAATATGTAATAGGCTATATATTTATTGGGTTTTTGTAGAGACCAAATCCAAGTTAAAAGGAGAGTGCATGTTAGACATAAATAAGGAACCGTATGCTGAGTTATTGCAATATAAATGTTTTTAGAAAATATTATTTTAATTTTGTGTTTGAAACTTGATAAACTTGCCTTAAGTGTTGCGTGTGGGTTCTCAAGATTGGATGAATTAAAAAGAATGCTGACAGTCTTTTGTATTAAAGGAGAAACATGTAGTCCCTGGCCACATGCTCCAAAGAAATATAGGGCAGCATTAAGCCTCTAGTTCAAAACTAAAATGACAGTCCGGCACCTGGAAGCACACCCCACACGCTGGTTTTCACAGTGCTAAATTCAGGCAGCTACAGTCACTAGGTGCGCCTCCCCCGGATGTTGTATGCTCCCCTCTTGGCAAGGTCATAGTTGTCCGCCGTTTAGCTTTTTATCCAATAAACAAATGATCGTACGAAAAAACTGACCCTGTAACTTCACTGTGATTAGACCAGGCCTCAGGCAGCCTCAGGTTAGACTCCAGCGTTTCTCAAAATGTGGGGCGTGGGACGCAGAGATGTGATAGGTGCGTCGCGAATGGACGCGATGAACAGGAGTTCTTTTTTTTCTTTTTTTTCTTCTTATTATTATTTATTTATTTGTTTGGACCTCAGGCCGTTATCGAACCTGGGTCCTCGCGGGCGTTAGTGGACTGTTACAGCCGGAGACTCGCAACGGCGGTGGACTTTCACAGCGCCGGATCCGCCGGAGCCTCACAACGGCGGGTGTTTGTGGCGGCGGGTGCGGTACCGTCGGGTGCGGTACCGGCGCAGCGGCGCTGTGAAAGTCCACGGCCCACCTATGTCAGAGCCAGCGGCCCACTAAAGGCAGCGGCCCACCGGGAAAAGTCCCGAATCTCCCGATGGCCAATCCGAGCCTGCTCACACACACACACACACACACACACACACACACACACACACACACACACACACACACACACACACACACACACACACACACACACACACACACACACACACACACACACACACACACACACACACACAACTGAAACCAAAATCATTTACAGCGTTGCAGTCGGGAAGAAAAAGCAATGTGGAGCGGCACCTCGCCACTTCACAAGCAGTTTAACCGTGACACTTTTCGAAATCCCGTTTGTGTCCCCCCACTTTACAAATATGTTTATTATAATTTTTTAACGCAAGCCGTCATCGACACGGAGGAGCACACAGACTCTGTGAGCAAGCGAGACAGAGCGAGAGAGCTAGAGAGAGTACACATTTATCTATTTAATATAGCCTAGGTGTTAAAAATAAAGTAGGAAATCATTCCAATGTGTGCTATAGGACAGTAAAAAAAAATAAAAAAGTTTAAAAGGAGTGATTAGTAAAATATGCATAAATAAAAAGAAAGAATGCTAACTAGGTAACATAAGATACGAATAAACAAGTTTAAATGATTTGTTATTGGTTTTGATCATATTCTAAAGATGTTTGGATTATTGAAAAGTATACAGCTCCCTTTCAGTGTGTTGAGAGCTGTATCCATAAATTCATTTTTTGCTCAAAGTGCACCAGATTGAGGCATTTCACTTCAACATAAAAAAAAAATCTTCCCGGGGGTGCATGCCCCCGGACCCCCCTAGAGGAGGTGAGGTCCGCCCCCAAATAAAGCAGGTTAAAAATAATTAAATTGAATACATTTTATTTTAGTAAACATTGAAAACGGGTACCACAGACCCAAACAGCACACAAAGGTTAAAGGTAAGCATATAATAATGTTCAAATGTGCTAAATATATACAGTGCAAAAAAACTAAAAAAGAGGAGTAAAAGTAGCTCACGACTTGTTTTTTTTTTTGAAAGTAGCTCTCATCCTAAAAAAGGTTGGAAACCCCTGTTATAGAACGATACATGTGACAAGTGTAAGCTTGGCCTACCATTTTATTGGAGCGATGAGGAACAGGTGGGGCTTGAAAAGGCACCTGTTCAAAGTGGGGAATGACAGAAAAAGTTTGAGAACCACTGGGTTAGACTGAGAGGAAATCTGGACTCCACAGCGACACACTGTCACCTCTAGACGAACAAGTAGTATTAGAATAAATTAGAGGCTTTGGCTAGCTGCTTAGCATGCTAATTTCAGTAGGTAGCCTACTGCAGCAAAAGTATTTACGTTTTTTGATAAGATGTCAAAACTGTTACCTGTTACACATTTTGTTGATGTTGTTTGTTCATTTTTTTAAACGTGTTAAACTTAAATTCTGGCCATGTTCTTCATGTTGCAAATATTCACACATTTTGTACAACGAACACCTTTGGACACAGTCAAAAAGACCACTAAAGACCAATGCTATTTTATTCTTTTCAAGTCTCCTTCTTTTGTGCAAAAGTTCATTGTCAAATTTAGGTAAAGCTCCAATGAGTGTTTTGGCAGTCTGAGGAGTTAGACAGCGGGGATCAAGTCAGGGTCAGTACACTACTGTAAGAGCCTGTTTGAGCATTTGTTATTCAGAATATGTTTAATAGCCATCAGCTTGCAACACCAAATATGATGTGTGGTTTTGCGATACAATGCATGTTGTCATAAATTCAACATGATAAACAAATAAAATGTATACATTCCCATCTTATTGCATGAATTAAATCATTTATATGCCATAGGACGATAGTGTATTTATTTTCTGATGAAGTAATGCCAGCATTAAACACAGCACTGTATATTATACTCACACAGTAATGGGATCATCCTTCTCTGTGACTATTGGTTTCAGCCTCTCTGACTACAATATACTGTATGTATTATTCATTTGAAGCTGGCCCCAGAACAATTAGACTAGAACATTTGCATAATGGTCACAAAAGTATCTCGATTGACTAATTATGTCGTTGTTTTCCACATACTGATAGATTGGCTTCTTTGTAGTTTTTTGGGAATTGTATTTGTGAAGTGCAGCTTTTCTACATTGTTCCGAGGCCACTTATTCTTCACTGCGGACTGATGTATTGATTATTTTTTATACAGTAGAGCCAGAATGTCACCGGTGCCAACACCCAGCACCATTCCACTGAACAGTGTCAACGTTTTCCCTCTCTTTCAAACAGATTTGATTGAATACTCAGCATCATTTTCGGCAAATAATAAGCCACTGCACACAGGAAATTGGGTTTCAGAGTGGCTCTGTGCACATGACTTTTTTGATTTTGTTTTAATTTACTGCATCAAGCACATATGACATAAAGCGTTTAATATTGATTTGCATTTCTGAGGTTTTCGATCGATTTGGAATGATACCATATATTATGGACAATGTTAATGTAACTGAGCGGGGCTGACATTTAAGGAAAATTAAAACAGGCTTCTTCTTCAGTAGCAACAGAATAACTTAGAAATCTGTATGAATGCTGCCTTTGGGATAACATGCAAGCACACTACATGCAAATCTAATATTATGCAATTATGCAGCACATTATGAAATTATGAAACACATTGGTGGATTTAATCAGTATGATACTGGTGATACTTTAATCAGAACTTTCTACACTTAATATATAAAGAAGAAAAACGAATACATAAAATACATATAGGCCAATATACAATAAATGTGCTTTTGCTAGACTCAAAATGATGCTATATAGTAATTATTATGTCCATATTATTTTGTCTACTTTTTGTAACTGTCATTTTGATAATTTGCTAGATAGTTTTGATAATTTTACAAATAAAAGCTCCGTATGACCTGCACTGATCCAAGTAGGGAAACATTTTTATTATTAAGTTTTTATGGCATTAAAAAAGTGTTTAATTGTAACTGGACCTCTTTCTTTATTGACCCTGTTGATAGATCGTATTGAGCCTTCACAATGTGCATTTTCAGGATTTGTCAGGCTATATCATTAACTTTCCAATAAATAATTAGTCATTTAAGATTTAGGCTGATTTGAGAAAGTTGGATATGAGATGGAACTGACCTTTAGCCTTTAATTAAGCCCCGAGCCTGTTCTTCTGGCCTCAGGCTCGAAAATGACATTCCCAGAGCAATTGACTATATCTTCCCTTCTAAAAGGGGTAAATTAATCATCTTTTTTCTCAAAGCAATGATAAACCTGTGAGTTGGATGTAGAAAAATCAGAATCGATATAGCATTTTTTATTTTAAAATAAATTCAGATTGAACATAGTAAAACAATTTAAATTATAGTGTCCGTCCCAAAAATATTACTTATAGTGAAAACCACCCTTGAATGATGGGATAGTAGACTAAAAGCTTTAGGAATCCAAACTATAACATACTAAGTACCCTGTATCAAGATTGATGCAAAACAAGTGAAATGTGACCTTTTTAGAGAGATTTAGAAAAAAAAAACACTTCTGTGGTCATTTGGGTGGATTTTTGTCCCCCCTCGTCGATTTTAATTATTGACACCCCTTTTTAACCTTTAGAGTCAAAATAATCGAGGGGAAGTTCCTAAAATCCATCTAAACGTTACCCATTGGTGAAGGAGTGATGCGTATCCAGAATGCCCCGGAACCGGAAGCTGGCATACACTCTAGTAGCTATCGTAGCAGCTAATATGAAATCTCCGTTATTGACATAAAAATTGATTATCAGTAATCATTTCAAAGTGACACAGACACATTGGATTAACCTATGGATTAACCTTCAGCAGCATTTTTCTCATTTTAATGCCATTGGACAACATTTTTGATCAGAAAACAACATAGGTAAGACGTTTTTAGCCGTTTTGGCTCCATATAGCTAATTATTTTGTTGTTGTTTGTTTTCGTTTTGCCGAGTTCTGGTTGCTCAGTGTGGATACTTATATGTCTGGAATCTCAGCCTGCTAATCGATATCTTGTTTGTGCAGATCCAATAAGTAATAAGGGTATTTTACCTTGAGTTCTGTTCTAAGTGCGTTAGCATTTTGTCGCTCAGGGCTAATTCAGAGCCTTTGTTATTACCCTTTTGTTTCGTTTAGCTAAAGATGGTTAATATTGTCTGATAGCTGAGTTTCTTCCTGTTAAGTGGATATGACACATTCATAGTTTATTAAATGTTAAGAAGCCCTCAGACGCTGTTTCTTGCAAGATGTTGCGTTTTGCCCCCGCCCGCGAGGCCGTGGGTTTAACTGGTTAATTTAAGTTATTCAAGTTGATGTTGGTCAACACTGTTAAAGACACAAAGCCAATGCAGTACAATTCATGAACACTTATGGTCTTTAGGTGACAGACGAGTCAATTAAGTTTTTAGAACCAATCATTAGAATGTTCTTTATTAGCCAAGTCAGTTTGGCCTTAGTCCAAGTCAGCATTTGTTTTGTGTGCTCAAGACCAGACTGAAGGTGTACAGCTGCTAGAAACAAGCCATAACGGAAGATAGCTGCAGTACAGGGTTGGCAGAGCTTCACCAAATGCTGGCGATGTGTTTCCAGAATCATTCAAAGACATACACATCTTCCCACCAGGGAGTTGTCCAGTTCATACTGTTCCATTGGCGGCCTCTCAGCAGCTCCATGTGATTAGTCAGGAGTCAAGGGATTGCTCATTGTACTGTTGATGTTTGGAAGGGAGGCAACACCTACTTATGGTCATTCACCTTTGGCATCTTTCTCTAAATCTTAATCTATTAATAATCACAACATTCAGTCATGTGCTAGAGTAAGTCTGTTATATCGCTGTCAGAAGAAATACTGTTGCTATGTCTCGGGTCAGACAAATGCAGCAAAAATAAGCCCTCTCTGCTGAGTATATCATTTCAAATGGCAAGGACGTCAAAAAGGTCAGAAAGGGAAAATAAGTATTTTAGAGACCTTCAAGAACACCCTGCCTTTAAAAGCAGAGTTAGGTGGGGAGAGCCTTACTAAGCAATTGTTGGAATTATGCCGTAATCAAAACCATTCTTTTATGTTACTTCATTGACATTCATCTGCAAAAGTTCGCTCCATGGAGCTCAGTTCCACATTTTCACAGATGAAGCACACTGTTCATGACAAGTATAGCAAGATAAGTATTCGAGAAATCGTCCAAGGATTGTTTGCCTCTGAGATATGAACCGAGAGCTGGGTACAAGCAGCCCATGCACTCAAATCAAGCCGAGATATGGTGAAAATTGCTAGCCGGCAGTGCTGTTACATGACAGTTATAAATGTATCATCATGTTCCATCGGTTATTAAAGTTAAGCCCTAGCACTACAGACCCCAGACGTCCTATAACCCAAACATCCTCAAGCTCTAAGCGTGACAACAATAATGACTTCACCGCAGACAGACTAAAAACAAAAGGTGAAAAGTTCACTACTTTCCATGAGCACTTGCTTCAGATCGCATAAACACACATGCAAAGAGCCACATGAGCAGAATTACTGAAACGTCACGCCTTTTACACTTTGAATGTATTCTTCCACACCAGTGACGCAGTTTATCAGCATACAGATTAATGTTAACAGCGTAGAACAACCTCCGGCAGCTTCTGTCGTTGTTTGTTTTTACCAACTGCTCATCCAAAGTATTTGGGTAGTTACAGACTACTGTAGCTACTAGTAGTTATTAGTTAACAATGCAAAGTCAAATTGCATTAATCACACATGTTTGAATATGAAGTTGGCTTTTAATGAAATGCAAATATTATGCAACTCTTATTAAACTTTGCAACCGGTAATAATCCCTGCTTGTGTGCATTGTGTAAAAGTGTCTACACTGTTATAAAAGTACACTCTCTAATATCAATTAGTAAAGTGTGTAATACAATGGCTTCATTTTTGTCTGGGTATACTTATTGGAGCAGTTACTTATAAGTGCCCGCATTTTTTTTTATTGGAACATTTGCCGTTTTTATCCTTTTTTATTTACTATCTATAAAAATAACCCACTTCAAAAAATTGCGTGAATAATGGACTTTAAATATCTTTATTAAATTTGACATGGTCATACTCAGGGTTATCCTATCATAAAGTACTTTCAGAGTTAAGCAATATTATTTCCCAATGAGATTAGAGTCCTTGTGAAGACGCACGCAGTAAACTACGTAAAATATTTATGGTCATAGAAAATGTACTCTTAGCAAAAACCTATTGTGGTTATAATCAAACCTGATGAAAAAACTTTTTTTATTATTATTTTAACTTTGGTGATTAAACAAGACTTTTATATATTTATATGATGTCTAATAATTAATTGACGACGTGTTAGTCTTCTTCTGTCCAAGTGAATGCTGGTTTTACCAGTTGCTACTAATGTGCTGCCCTTTCGTATCTGTCCGCCCACTGTCCTCTTTTTGCTCAACAACATTATAAGGTATAAATTGGCTTTTTGTTGCTTGAGAAAATAGACATGAAGTGTGAGATAATGTGAAAACTCTCACTGTCAATTTGTAGAGTTGGTGACCTTGCACAACATACCTGTACCAAGTTACTTATACCAGTACATACAGACCTGAGAACTGTCTGCACAGTCAGTAACACTTTGTACGTGCACAATATGCAATATCTAACTAAATAAAAGGAGTCCTTATCCGTTTATCTGTCCTTGATTTTCTCGACAAAGGTTCATCCAATTGACTTCACACTTGACGAAATATTGCATATTGTGCATTGCTGAGAAAGGAAGTGCGGTGTGGAGTGAAGCTTGAGAGTCACAAGTCATATTTATTAGCAGTGGATTTGTAGAAACTGTGTTGTGTATTGACAAAAGACCCCTATTAATAATTACACCGCTGAATGGCATGCTGGGTACAGGGTGAAGTGTTTCTTGACAAAGGTGAAAAAAGCAATACTGGAGGTCAATCATTTTGAACGGATGGTGCACCAAAAGTTTGTTTGCTACTGGCCTTAACGGTAAATAGCTGTACCCACAATGCAGTGAGTCATAGCTAATGCTGTCTAGGCTGTTTCTGATATTTTTTCTTCAATTAAAAAAAATTGTACTTATGCCTATGATTAGATTAGTGATTTGTAACAATAATGAGAGTGCATACAGTCAACTAATGTCATCGTCATTGTGGGATCTACCACAGAGGAACCTGTTACTGTTATGAAACCATTATGGATATTCTTCATAGGTCAGGCATCGGGATGCTACTTTGATCATCAATTCACAAACATATATTAAGAAAATTAAATGTGGATAGGATAAATCTCCTTACGCAGAAGTTCAAGGAGCTTCCCCCGCTAATAGGTTTTTTTCTCTCAGAAATTCATTATTCCGCACAAACTTGCACCCGCTCAGATTACAGTGATTATCATAATGAACATAGCTGCTGGAATATCCCCCCTAGAAACCTCTCATTTTACATTAAGAAGAGATATTAGTTTGGCCCAACGGATTCATCCTCATTCACACCTTTTAATGTCGGTGAAGAGCAGCATGATTTTTAATTAACATGTCCTAAAATCTAAGATCGTGCAGCCACACAAATCACTTCTTAATGACCTTTGGTGCAAATTACATTTTAGGTATGATTAGATTAGATTAGATTAAACGTTATTGTCATTGCACAGATTACAAGTAGTAAAACAATGAAATGCAGTAAGCATCTAACCAGAACTGGAAAAGTAGCAGTACAGTCTAATATAAATATATACATATGACAGATATAAAAAAAACTGAAGTATTTATACATAAAACAGTTTAAAGAGGTATACACATTATAAATAGATGTGTATGGAATACACTATAGATCAGGTATACACATATACAGTATAATACAGATACTATACACATAATAAATATGAATATACTATAGACAGTTATTGTTTTTAATAATATGAAAAAATGTGAGTATTCGATAGAAAAAATTGCCATTTAGACACTTTTATAAATACAAACAAGTCGGTACTTGACAGTCAGTCCCTGGTTATCCAGGGTAGGGGGAGGGGCGGCTGTCATTGTTCAGCTAGATGGTATTAGAGGGGAAGAAGCTCTTCCTCAAGCTGCTGGTCCTGGTGTGGAGGTTCCTGTAGCGCCTCCCAGAGGGAAGGGGAGAATGTGTGATGTGTTGTATCAACGGCAGGGAGTGGAGTAGCGGTGATGCGCTTTACCGTTTTCACCACCCTCTGCAGTTGTTTCCGGTCTGCGGTAGTGCTGTTGCCTGTACCAGACCGTGATGCGAATAGTGAGGATGCTCTGAATCGTGCAGTGGTAGAAGTTCACCAGAATGTTAGGAGACAGCTTACCTCGTTCTCCTCTGGAAGAAGAGACACTGGGGAGCCCAGAAGAGGTCCTAAGTGATGTCACCAATAACTTTGAAACTGGTGAGACATTCAAACTCTGTGACGTTGATGGGTGTGTGTGCTGCCCTTTGACCTTCTGAAGTCCACAATCAGTTCCTTGGTCTTGCTGTCGACCTCTTCTCTGTTGATTTGCTTCATCATTGTTGCTGATGAGGCCGACCACCGTTGTGTCACCGGCAAACTTTACAAAGGTATTAGAGCCATGTAAAGGCGTGCAATCGTGTTCAGTACAACACAAATATAGGTTTTTAATAATATATGAGCAGTATTTACACTAGATGGGATGGTTTAATTCACAGTCATAAATATTGATGATGAAGTTAAATGCGTCCCGCTTTACCTGAATAAACAAATCACACTTTAATTGTATTTTACTTACCAGGGGAAGATCTTCCTTACACTCAAGGTGTTATGATTAAACTGGTGTTTAAGTATGCCTGCATTTATTTCATCTCTGGACATTATTCATTTATCGAGCCATTACTGGGTCCTTGCCGTTTTAATCTAAAATGACTGAAGATTTCTACATCAGCGATTGCCTAACACAACAGGGATCTAATTCAGTTTATCTGTTTTCAACATGTTTTCTATCTATCTAGTAATCACAAACACAGTTCTAGCTTGCTACCCGCCTGTGAGAGTGGAAGTGGACCAGTGTGCGGAGCAAAGTGATTTTGCTGATTTAAAAACATAAAAAACATGTCCTCATTTCAAGCAATATCACAAAGTCAGGGGAACAAGAACAATTTTCAATTAAATGGATGTGTCCTCAACTGAGTTAAAGCCTTGAGAAACAAACCATAATTTGTTTGCCTCTGATTTGTTTCCATTAACTCTGGCTCGCATCTTTACTTCCTCTAAACTCCAACTATGACAGCTACTATATAGTGCTATAGTTTAATTTCCTTAAAAAACGTCACATTGCACACCTAGGCTAAAGTGCTTACAATATGGTATTCTGGCAGATTAGATGTGCTATTAAACTATGCTTCATTAACATCCGTTATTCTGTTTCATTTAATGATATTTGCTGGCCTTCTGTGATTTCTAGAATGTGTGTTGTTGCAATCCGAGTTGCCAATCAAATCAACCTCAATAAAACACAAAAAATTACAAATTCAGTATATCACATGATATTTTAAAAGTATTTGATCCCCAAGATGTTTATCTCACAGCTCATTATCACTGCAGGCCTGCAGAGAGTTGTAATTATGAGTGCATTTTCCTAATCCTTACACATTTATTTTCCTCGTACAAGATTCCAGCTTTGTTCATATTCACTGCACTGTAGATTGCCTGAGGTAATCTCTTGCCTGAACTGATCTGAAGGATGTTTACATTAAGCATCCTCCAGTGCTACGCAGTGGGAATCTTAGGTGAGAGAAGCCTGTCAAAGGATGCGATACACGGCGTGGTGTGTTATCCTGTTTTGCACGACTTTGAGCGATCATCCAACATAGTACAGTAGTTTGGGAATTGACGGTGGAATTCTGAATACCTCAGCCGTTGAGAGACCATCTGTGTACCCCTGCATGACAGATCACAGCCACTGAATATTCATGCGCCATCCCTCCCCTTATCACATTAGATTAGAACCCATGTGGCGAGATAGCAAGGAGAGAGGCTGACAGCGCTGTTACGTTGTCAGAGACCCTTGCAGCTCGGTGTTAAATAGCACATTTGCCAAATGGACATTTCCTAAAGTGTGGCACTGGGTGAAACATCCCGTGACAGTTTGTTCTCTGTAGTGAGTACAACAAAATATGTGTTTTGAAATGTACGACAAAAGAAGCCCCAGGGTATTTGAGTTTGATTCCAAACATTTTCAAAAAGTGTTTTTTTCCCTTTTTAAATGTATAAAATATCTGATATTTTGTAGAAAGAATGTATTTTTAATATACTTTTAATGTGTAATGATTTTACAAACATTCCTTTGTACATGAAGTCTGAAAAGTAGCACAAATATCAAACTATATCCCCCCCGAAAGGAGCAAGGGGAGGGATTGATGATTTAAAGACATTTTGCAGCTCCGCAGAGGAGGCTGCCAGTTTGCTCATGTGTGAAATATGAACTCAGAGACAAGGTCACTTATATTTGACTTACCTAAATATGGCAATGAAATAGTGTGAATCACTGGGGCTTGAGCAGAAAGCCAAACAATATTCATTAAAAAAGAAGGCCTCCCTTTGCTTCACTTTTAAAGCAATAAAAATACTCCAGAGGAGGAACTAGTGTGAGTCATTATTGTGTCAATACAGATCCGTTCTGTACTGTAAATCAGCTCTGGATGAAGGCTGTCTTTGTAATAGCCACGTTAATTGCTGTATCTCTTACCTTACAAAGTAGAAAAGCATGTTGTGAATAAGTAACTGCCCGGTCAAGACGGTCCAAGTGTGCTTGGGTTTGAGTCCTTCTGAACGAGAAAACTCTGGGGATTGTTGCAGAGCCCATAAATCTTTCCGTTAAGTGGCTGCAGCGGCACATGGGTAATTGATACCAATGTAGTTAGGGTGGAGATGTGACACATTTACAGTGGTGGTGCGCTGTGTTTTATGTGCTCCCGTGGCTGCCACATGAGTGAGGGTCACCTATGTGCCTCATGAATCCTTAAGCAGCTGCTCTCTGCCGTTCGCCTGGCTGGCAGCGATGGTCGGGCAGTTTGTTACCGGACTTCAGCGGTGCGTCCGCAGAGCAGTTTGGCGAACATCTGTTGTGTGTAAAGAACAATGCTGTGTGAAGTATAAATACATTTGCATATGCACAGGTTCTTCCGCCTCCTTTAAAAACAGGGTCTTGAAGTATCAGCACTTTGAGAAGGCAGTTAAAAAAACACTGGGAGAAATGTGTATTGCCTGCAAAAACACGAATGATAATGACAATGAAGCATGCAAATGTATGTTCCATATGGTCTCCCACTGTACTCCATATGCTGATAGGAACATTGTTAAAGCTTGTTCGGTTTTGCAGAAACAGTACACCAATTATTAATGTTGGAATAATGGAATATCAGTATTTTTATGTTTACACTGTGTCCCTTCTTTCTTTTAGGTGCACAGGAGGTGGTGATCAGATGTCCACTCAATCACATACAGTGCATCGGGTCAAAAAAGTGTATTCATTTAAATAAACTCTGCAATGGGGCCAGAGACTGTGAAGATGGCTATGATGAAGGAGTTCATTGTCGAGGTAAGAGTTATTTAAGCCGATCGTTTTTATCGCCTTGGGTTTAGAATACATAAATTAATAAGCATTCTCGTAATTATGGAAATTCATCAGATTGTGTTCATCGTATTTGGTTTATTAAGATGGTGGAATGTATTTCACACGTTGAATCCACATTCCATTTGTAAAATAAATTGCTGTAGAAAATGCTTTATTTTTACCTCCTCGTAATGGAGATTCCTAACTTTAATCGAGTAAATTAAGCTTAAGTGTGCTTTTGTTGATTATGGGAGATCAGGGATCGTTTTCACGTTCACTTAGATACACCCTGCCTAATCCATCTATCGTCTGTAACGCTTAGATTCAACTCTCAATGCCTGATGGTTGGTGATATAAATGCTAATTACACACCATTTAGCTGACGCTTTTATTCAAAGCAACTCACAATGCCCATCTTCATTGTTGGAAATGCCTAGGGGAGCATTTTGGGGTTCAGTATATTGCCGAAGGATCCTTTGAAATGTTGACTGCAGACCTCGGAATCCATCCTCTAACCCTCCTATTGGTAGAAACCATTTACCCCCTTATCCATTGCTGCATGAGCTGCCTCTTCCCGAGTTTTACAGTTGGAGTGGTTGCCAAGGTGACTTCTCATCATCCTTCCTGTCAGAACAGGCAGCAGGGCAGTAGCACCAGGTGTGGTGTTGTACACAAGTTTGTGCTGTTGCTCGCATTCTTTAGCAGCTATACCAAGCTGCTATCGGCACCTGGCTTCTGTGAAGACAGCGTCTGCTACAGTATGTGATTGCTGCAGTCTTGGCACAACGGTGGCGTCTGTCTGGCAGAGACCACGACCTTTGTTGACCTGTAAGACAGCTAAGGCATGCTGTGCTTTGTCTATATGTGAGTGCTACTGTAGGTGTAAGGATATGCTAGCCTCTGATTCAGAGCTGTGAAGAGTCCAAGAGCTTGTTTGTTGGCACGAAGCAGAAATGTCTCACTCCCTGAATTATTGCTTGCATTGATTTATTTACTTGGTAGCATGCCTTGGACCAGAGAATATAATTAACAAAGATTGATTGAAGTGTAGAGACATTGTAACAGTATGCAATATGTCTGTTTTGGTTTTAAAAAATGCCATTGACATACACATCCCTTACAACTGGATACAAATTGGATATATTAAAGGTTTATACAGCCTTCCTTAGTGCTGCATGGAGGCCTGTGGTTTTAAAACCTGCAATGTAACTGCAGTAGAATACATTTGATACCCTGAACTGGCTACTTTCCAGATCTGCCCAAATTGTCCCTGAGCTACACACTGATCTTCAGGGTTAATACCAAAGGGTCTGCTCATCCAACTAAACGGCGAAGCAGGATAGGAGGTCTGCAAACCTGGTCTAAATACTGTGTTCATGTCATGTCAGGTTAAATTAAAATGCAAAACCCCATCTGGAAGAAACGCTCAAGTCAGCCAAGGTAGAACACTCCGGCAGTTCTCTCAGATATCTCCCGTTCCATTCGCTATACTGCAAACGTGTGTCAACAAAGACGGAAACATTTCATTTCATCTACTGATGCTCTAAGGGAAATGTGATCAACATGTAAATTATCAGCCACATTGTTAACAATATATATGTTCATGAGAATAAATCCTTCACACGTACCGAAATATTGGTAAACATTCATCATTTTTGCATTCCTCTCTCTATTATACACTTTTTCTACTGAAATTAGCAAGTATGTAGGTTTTTTAAAGACTAATCTTCCCATTGACAATAGACCAGAATACCTTACTTTTATTTTTTTTGAAATGTTTTAAATGATGCATCATGTTTGATGGCTTTGTGAAAAGTATAAAATCAGTATGTTTTGTACTTTATTCAACTCTAATATTTATAGATACCACTGACTATTGCAGAGTCATCCACCCTGGGAATGTATTCCACTTGCAATCTTTAACATTAAGGCAAGCCATTGTTATTGGGTCATAGTTGTTTTTTTGTTATAGTGGGAGGCTTTACAGATACCTTAAAAGGAAACCAATTTGAAAACACTCTCATAAAGTTCTTGCAAACAAGTAAAGTATGATAGCAGTGAGTTTCAAATTGTTGTATCTTGTGAGAGCTATGGATTTTATTCATTGGCCACAGTCTCCAAGAGTAAAGAAAAGGGGAATTCGTAGAGTAAAATAAATGTACTAAAAGAGGGGGTCAGGTAAATATATATGTTTGAATTCTGTTCTTTTGAAGGTTTGTTTGTGTGTTTGGTACAAAACAACAGCACAAGGACTTCCTTGAACTTCCTCTAAAAGTAAATCTGTGCAACTTGCAATTGGAGGTTAAAGAAATAGAGACCAAAGTGCTGAGGAACAACAAGTATTTCATTGCAAAAACCTTACCTTATTTTCTGTTTTAATGCCTCAAAGACCCAGCAGTGTATTCTACGATCTTGGGTATAATACTCTGGTCTTTTCCCAAGTCAACCTGAAGCTTCAAGTGTTTTTATAATCCATGTTTTTCAAGCCCTCTAATATCCAGCTAAATAGAAAATAGCCACACTTGAATTCCCTTTAAATCCAGAGGCACAAATGCACTCAGCTGTACTGTATACTGTAGCACTTTGCATCGTTATACAGTATCTTTTGTTGAAAGCGTTAGGGTTAAGATATTTTAAAGGCCAAGCCTACCAAACGGGAGATGTGGTGCATATCCTCATACTTTCTTTGACAGTAAGGAAGACTCTACATTTACTGCAGTATTTACCACGAATAACCACCATTCATTTGACTAAATTGGGCAGGTGTTGACATTAATGTAAATTAATTCTAATTTTAACAAATTAAATTAAGTAAATAATGTCCTTTTTTTAGTAGTGTAGAGGCACCCAACCTTCCAAAAGCCTATAATCGTAAAGTTGCAGTACATTTAATTAATTGCTCACGACACACACACATTTTTTAACTGTAAGGTCTAAATGATAGAACAAACCACATATCTTCTTCCTCTGCCAAAAACGATAATATTGGCTCATTAAATGCTGTTCACACATTTTGGATTTGTATCACTCTTTATATCTGCTATATCTCGAGCAACATCTGCTTTTGTGTTCACTTCCGATAGCTATCTCACGATCAGTCTTTTATTTAAATATTTATGTATTTATTATCACGGATTTATCTACAGCAGAGAGAGGCAGTTCCTCCCTAAAGGGTCTCAAATTAGTTTCAGGCTCATTGAATGGAATCTGAAAGAATAAGACATTAGTTATTACATGTGTTATCAAAATGAGATCATGTAGAGTAGCTAATATGTGTGATTTGGTAAGAGATAATTTATTGTACAGTTTTCCACTTTCCTCAAGTAAAAAATGCCGTAAAATTAGGACGATGTTTGTTTTTCAGTTTTTGGTGTATTCTGCATTAATGTTGTAGCAATATTAAGCTATCCCAAATCTAATGCAGACTTACCATGGATTTGAATACCATATTCATGATCCCTAGAGGCATAAAGGAAAGGAAGCCAAAGGCAGGGTGGGGGAAAACTCTCTCTGAGGGCCGTCCTGCACTCATCCTTTGAAACCCCTTTCTCTGGCCTTTGCATCAATGCTGAGGGTACGACACCGACTTAGCCTTGTGAACTGCATACATCCACTTTTCTTGTCTGACTGATGTCTTTTCACCGAGCCCTTGTCAATGAATAGTCAACATGGCACCTCTGTGTTCTAAATTCTTTTTTTAAAGGCCCTATCTGATGTGTAGGACTGTGTGACCCGAATGCTAACAATCCTCCTCTTAATGCAACACTGCAGTCTTCAGCCTCCTGGCCTGAGGCAGTAGAAATATTGATTATCTCTCAAAGAAAACATTAGTCTTGAATTTGTTGTCTTTGTAGGCTTTCATGTTAAAGATGACATCTCACCGTCTTTACAGTTTTTCTGTGTCTTCAACCTTGCTTAACTTGACTCACAGTGACACTTACTGCATTGTATGCTTAGTCCCACACGGACAGACGGGACTCATCGGGTAGCAGGAGAAATTGAGGTCACCAAAGAGAAGTTTTAGGCTACCAGCTGGGGCTCTTACAAAACTTTTTTTTCTCCCACTCCCGTTCCTACCCACCTCTTATGAATAAACATGCCGCGCGTCCCGAGAGGGCCTTGATATGAAGGTGCCCAGATGGAAAACCACCAACTCTTTTTTGTTCACCTTCAGGAAACTTGCTCACTCTAAATCGTATGCTCCAGGCTGTGCCGTGGGATCTCTGAAGTCTCCAGTGCTTGCATTAAGGACGACAAATGTCAGACTTAAACAAATGTTACCTTTAGGGCAGCGCCAGAAAGTGAACATAAACAAATCTCTTCCTTAATGAACACTATATATAAAAGAAACAGCTTGGAGTTATTGGAAGCTAAATTTGTACACTTTGTTAAAGTATATGGCTTGGCATTCGGCCTTAGATGCAAAATAAGAGCTTAATTCTGATGCCAGGCTAAATCAACGTCTGTTCACTCAAAGTTCATACAGTCACCATTTTGCTCTTTGCCAATGGAAGGGAGACTTAAAAAAGCATTTGTTTTTGTTGTGGGGAACAAACAGTCATGACAAAATCAATGAGCAGAAATATAAATAGTTGTCACTTCTGAGCTCTAGGGTTTGCATCCTGCTATTTTGAGTGAAGGGATCTTTCTGGAGACTGTAACATGATGGCAGCTGTGTCATCAAAGATCGCCGATGGATTGAAGCCAACTCAACATGGCTGTCTCAAAGCGAATGTCAGCAATGCAACCTTGACTATATATAGTACAGAGTATTACATGATTTAATGATAAAATACGCCCAGTTATAATGTGCTTCAATTCCACACTGAATGTACTATTGCATTTCCAACGCAGTTATAGTGTCTTAGTTTTTGTATAATAATTGCCTTCAAATTTAAACTGGTAATGGCATTTTATTAAAGTTAAGTCACCTTTATTCTTCTGTTGTGCCGAGAGAACACACTCTATGGCTATATATGTACCATAAATGTGCTTTATGGCTATGAGAATGATACTTTAATTACGTGGACGAGGACACTAGTGTATCATAATTTGCACTTTTCTGTGCAGAGTGTGTCATTGCAAAGAGAAAATGCAGCCATTTTGGTGGGAATAACCAAATAGATCATCAGCATTAGGTTTTATGAGTTAGACGCTGCTGATAAAAACATCCTAATCTATGCTCAGTTTTCATAGCAATGATAGTATTGTCATTACTTTTTAATATATAATTATCTGCCCACTCACATATTATTTTCCTGCCCTTCTCAGTGCACATATTGCAAAAGTAGGAAACATACAATTAAATGGGAGTTGGGGTGTATGTAGATCCACAGTAACACATTATGATGATATAAAGAATTGCCAGAAATACAATCCAAAAATAATATAGCATTTTCTGTGCGCATATATTTAGGGAGAGGCTATGTAGGGTTATTTGTATCTATTTTAGTTTTATTTAAAGAGAAAAAGCCATTCTGCTTTGTTGAGTTTTCCTATCACTTGTGTTGTCAGTAGCAATCAGATAACCTTATATATTATAAATATGTAAAAACAAATTAATTGCCTTCATTTTCATTGACATAAGTGCAGAAACTTTCATCAATAAGTGTTTTTGTTGTTGATTGTGTATGGCCGATGGACTGTCCACTCCAAGTAGGGAATGAGTCCTCACCCCAAGTTAAGGAGTTCAAGTATCTCGGGGTCTTGTTCTCGAGTGAGGGAACAATGGAGCGTGAGATGGGCCGGAGAATCGGAGCAGCGGGAGCGGTACTGCAGTCGCTTTACTGCACCGTTATAACGAAAAGAGAGCTGAGCCAGAAGGCAAAGCTCTCTGTCTACCGGGCCATTTTCGTTCCTACCCTCACCTATGGTCATGAAGGATGGGTCATGACCGAAAGAACGAGATCGCGGATACAAGCGGCCGAGGTGGGTTTTCTCCGCAGGGTGTCTGGTGTTTTCCTCAGGGATAAGGGGAGAAGTTTGGTCATCCGGGAGGGACTCGGAGTTGAACCGCTCCTCCTTCGCGTCGAAAGGAGCCAGTTGAGGTGGTTCGGGCATCTAGTTAGGATGCCACCTGGGCGCCTCCCTAGGGAGGTGTTCCAGGCACGTCCAGCTGGGAAGAGACCAAGGGGTAGACCTAGAACCAGATGGAGGGATTATATCTCTTCGCTGGCCTGGGAGCGCCTTGGGATCCCCCAGTCAGAGCTGGTTGATGTGGCCAGGGAAAAGAAAGTTTGGGGCTCTCTGCTGGAACTGCTACCCCCGCGACCCGACCACGGATAAGCGGGAGAAGATGGATGGATGGATGGATTGTGTATGGCAGATAGTACTGTGAGGTTGTTCTCTGTATATCCTCTTCATCTGAACTAAAATGCAGTAAACAATTCTCCTGCTGAAATTCTTATTAAAGGCGCCCTTTTATGCACATTTTCAGGCTTCATAATTGATTTAATTCCTCTAATGTGACATGCTTTAATGTTCAAAAAGTGTTTATTTGTTCTCATACTGCCTCTGCTGCAGCGCCTCTTTTCATCCTCTGTCTGACACCAGAGCACAGTCTGCTCTGATTGGTTAGCTGGTCGGCTCTGTTGTGATTGCTTACATATGCCCCGCCCCTTAGCCACATACAAAGTGTTAGTGCAGCAATAGCCAATAGAAGTGTTAGTGTAACATAGTGATGTCACTATGTTACAGCAATTAGCAAAGGAGTGTGTGGAGGCTTTTCAGGCAGGGGGGAGTGTGAGGGAGAGGAACTCCCTCTGGAGGGAACTTTGGGATTGTAGCCTTTGCAATCTAGATACATGCACAACAACGTATAACACAGTACAGGAAAGGAACAATTCAAAAACACATAATAAGCCCCTTTAACATTGCGAGCATGACATGCAGTTCACAGCGTCTTTAACACTGGTGACATTTAGCCAACACATTAAGAAATACTCTGGTATTTTTATCCCTGACTGACTCAACCCCAACCATTGCATTCATCATTAACACCTCAATTATTTAATGGAAACTTGACCTTTACTGCCGAATCAGTCAGCAAATGAGAGCGGAAAACCTTCTGACACAGAAAACAGGTCAGTTTGAAAATCACAAACAGAAAACTATAGACATAATATTTGATTTGTTAACCTTCTATTCTATAAAAGGCAGTTAAGCTAGTTCAGACGGCTCTTAAAAACACATATCCAGAGCTCTACGCTAATATAGTGTTCTGTTAAAGCTCTCTCGCATGTGCTCACTTTCTCATTGCCAATGAAGGAGCTACTTCACTGCTCGCAATACAAACATAGCTGCCACAGTTATTGCTTGCACTCTGTTCTATTTCATCCCCCTGTTGGCTCTGATTTCCCTCCCAGTGGGGAAGTTTGTTGCGCCCTGATCTCTTTCCTATCTCTTTGTGTTAAGCTTTAAAGTGTGTTCTCCCTGGAAAGGAAAAAAAATGGATCAATGTTCTGCATCAACCATCTAATATCTACTCTAAATTTGCTCCATGTGAGTCGTCTGAATGAACTGTTCTCTTGGTGCGTTTCTGCGATTGTTACAAATTGAAGACTTAAACAAAAACCAGTCTCTGTGTTTAACTTGGAATGGAAACTATTGATGCATCAATCAACACTTTAACCGACGTGTCTTACCTGCACATTGCTTGCTTGGTTTTGTCCCACACTTCCAAAGAGTAATGCAAGTAAAAGTGTACATATGGTGGCTGAAAGGTACAAACGCGTTACAACAGCACACAATATTTTCATAAGGATAAACAAGCTGCAGGTTATGAAACATTAGAAGTTTCGTCCAGTGAAGTCTGGTGAAGGTGTTTCACATTTTAGGTTTTATATTTGCATCATTTTTGAAAGAGCCGTGCGTTTTTCCTAATGGAAGTCTTTCGTGCCGTTGTTGCACGTTTGCACGTGTCAGCCACCGTACATATATACAATACTTAGTTATTTTACTTGTTAATACAATTCCAGATGTTGAGTCTTTATCCCTGGAGTTATGGAAAGGTTAGTTTGAAGATTTGAGTCAAGAATGCAAATCAAACCGTAAGATGCACAATTTTGATTTTACAGTTTCCTAACAAGCTATAGTAAATGGAAGCTTAAACTTAAGCCAGTGACTCTTAATCTCACCCACTTTGATCACGACAGTCTATGCAAATTGACTCAGCCGTAGCTAATCAGCATCAAATCTGGCCAAACAACAATAAGAAACTCTTGGCTGTAGACTGGTTAATATGCTCCACATGCTGGTATAATTAACACTTGCCAAATGTGGTTTGTTAAAGAAGGACACATTTTGTGTTTGGCAAAAATATGGATTGGACTTTGTGTTTTAAGAGTGTTTATTTTCACATAAACGATGTAGAAGATTGCCCAAATGATCCCTTCAGGGAGTTATACTGTACAGTACCTAGTGGTTATTGAGCATTGTCAACATCTCACAGTTAAACCGCAAAGCACATCTTATCATCGTTTTAAGCTTGTCACATTTAAAAGCTCTGAATTGAGACCTCCAGGATTCAGAGATGTTAAACAGCTACTTTAAAATGTCACAATTACATTTGAGGAATACGTCTAAATGAATGTAGGATTACTTGTATAATGTCTATAGAAAACCAGGCAAAGACGGAACCATTATATTAATTCAATATAAAAACTGCATTATTTTATCGGACAATTAACATGAATTCCTAAAAATGCTTAGCCCCATAGTTAGGGTTAGGGTTAGAGTAACCAAACGCCTTAAAACGTTGTAACCCTAACCCTTTCCAACAATATTTTGAAGAACCTTTTTTGTAATGCGGTAAAAATTATGACACCATGCATATAATCCCTCATAGTATTTAGCAGAGGTGGGAGTAAGTCCTACATTTGCAAGTCATGAGCAAGTCTCAAGTCTTGACCTACAAGTATCAAACAAGTCCCAAGTCACTGTGGTGAGAGTCAAGCAAGTCAAGTCATTGCTCAGGTCAAGCAAGTCAAGTCATACGAACTTCTGATGAATAAGCCCAGTTTCCGCATTTCCGCATCAGTTAAAAGACAGTGGTTATGAAAATGGATTCAACCCACACTATGATCTTCATTACATACACAGTTAATCATTTTAAATCTAATTTAGACCGATGACAATCATATTAGATTCATATTAACCCCAGAACTGCAGACAATATAGCTAGGACTCAATCAAAAAGTCTGTTCAAAAAGGCAGAATTCCAGGTAAGAAAATCATATATGGCATTTTCCATTACACATATTTAATTGAAATGTCTGTTAACATTTTCAAATCATTTCATTTGTTCCTCTTCATAATTTCCTTATAAACAAAGTAGGACGATTTAAAACTCACTTAATTGGGTTCATTTTGAAATTGCTTCAGTTTATCATCATAACAGATAAAAAAGTTCAGATTCATTTTTTCAATAAATCAAGGAATGATGCACTTCTACAAACAAAAACAACATAATTAAAACATTTCAACAAACTACTAAAAGTAGATGAACTACATTATTCAACAGTTTACAGTAACTTCTGATAATAACACAGGGGAAATAAACGAGGCATCTCTTTTCCTCTCTCCCTCTCCTGACAGCCCGTCAGTATCAGGGTTAGTCAAAATGAATCCCTTGGCGGTTCTAGTGTTAATTTACCGTTGTCTTCTCTTTGCAATGCTTAATCGATTTGAAACCAAGTCTAACGTAGCTTAAACTTAACGTTAGCTTTCTAGCTAACACAACACATTCACGCACCTTTCTCTGTGTTTTTTTTTGTAGTGACGAATGAAGTTGGATGTTGTGGTGGTCGTGTCACTGATCTTTATGCTGCAGACCCTGCATACCGCTGTTCTCTTCTTATTACCATCATCGACAAAATAATCCTTGAATCCAAACTTCACTATTTTTGGAGTAAAGCTAGCCGCTGCCATGTTAACTGACACTCCTGCCTTCTAGTGGTTTGCCAGGTCTGCGCGCACGGCGCTATAATCACCCAATCACGTTTTTCGAAAAAACTAAACGTAATATCTCAATACAAAAACAAACGGAAATATTTAATTTTAAACAGTCAAGTCCTTTCAAGTCATCAATCTCAAGCTTAAGTCAAGTCTCAAGTCATGAATAACAAGTCCAAGTCAAGTCTTTTATCAATGTTAGTCAAGCAAGTCTCAAGGCAAAAAATATGCGACTTGAATCTGACTCTCAGATGCTTAAGTGCTTTGATTGAATACTATGTTAGTGTTCCCTAGCTTTCAGTTTAAGTTTACTTACCTCCTTACACTGGAAGCATTTAAAACGAATAAATCTGTGTTTCCTTATTGAATAAACACATGATACATACTAGCTCTGTTTTGAAAAAAATAAAAGGATAGCAAGCTTTGTGGGACATATCGTAAAGAAGGCGAACCCACATGGTTTCAAATTGCTTCCCATAGTTGGTTGTGATTAAATATATGATAGCAATTTCAATCTGTGGCACTCCAACTCACTTCAACAGAAAATCATCAGCAAAAGAATCCGCTCAATGTTGCAGTGATGAGGTGCGTCTGCCTCTCTGCTTTGACTGGCTCTCTAATGCATTTGATTTGAAAATATTTAGATATTTTTCTGCCACGTTAGGGTAATCTGGACTTTTATGCAGCGATCATTTCCATGTCATATCACAACTTGTCAAAGGCGATGTGTTTGCCCTCTGCGGATAACGCACTATTTTCTTTTTAAAGCTATTTGTGTATTTAAATTAGATACACTGGCTGTGAAGTAGCTCAAAAACAAATTACTGACATGGAAGTGCGAAAGCCCTGCCTCCCTGGTTTATCTTCTTTGGTAAACACACCTTAATCGTTTTTTCTCTAATGGTCTTTGACGCTCTGACGATAAAATGGTAAAGGAAACATACAGTTTTCCCTTATTTTCTAATCCTCTCAAAACTAAACAATGTCAAACACGCGACATCCCTCCCACACACTGTCTCCGAACAACATTCAATTATCTCACTTGATTAACTTTTTATTACGACAACTCAAACAAACAAACCCTTTTCTCCAGAGTGGAGGAGCCTGTGATAAGTGCTGCTCTTGTTTCTAAATGACTAGCAATGAATACAGCTCAATATGTTTTTAGTGTCTCTCAGTAGGTTGAAAATGTGCTGCCAAACCAACCTTGTAGACTGTAACATATTAGCATATTTATTACATTTTTGCCCCTCTAATGAATGGAACATTTACAGTAAGTAATCAAAGTAATCACTCTCCTCTCTCCGGTGGTACTCCGCAATGTGCTTTGCTTCTCAGTGTGTTATTATACCTCACTGCAGCCACTTTACCAGAGAAGATGAGGTTGCAATTTTTACAACTGTTTTATTTCATACTTCTGCTTTGGATACAGTTGCATCTGATGATTTAATATTCTTTTGCAAGGAATCTTTCGATGCATAAAACTCATGTAATGTTAGATTATATTTCATGAGTTGCTTTGGTGTTTAAGGGGTTGAGATTCCAAGTCTTGTTATCCTGGAATCTCTAGTAAGGGAACTTCCAAGCCCCATTACACACTATATAAATAACAGCAGACAGTTGCAATCAATATTTCATGCATCTTACTTTGTTGTTCGGCAGTCTGGCAAGATATTGTCACTCATATCGTAACTCTCGCTAATATGAGGAAACAATCTGTTGTCATCAAATCCTATTATAGCGGATTTTATTCCTCAGGAGTGGTTCGAATTAAAATGTCATTGTTTGCCGGGAGATTCTGACACCCACACCCATGGTGAGTCTTCCAATATTTAAGGCCATGTCAGACGCCTGGCAGTGCACCAGTTCTCGATTCCCTCCGTGAATTGTGCTTTGAGAGATTAACGACATTTACTGTCACATTTGAGCCCCAGTCTGAGTCATGGGATTACATTTCTTGAAAACTACATGTATATGTGCATGTATCCCTCTAATTTCTAGGGAAATTTGTACCTTCTAGACCATCCGGACAGCTTCAAGTCAC
The DNA here is from genome assembly GCF_949606895.1 of Notothenia rossii. Taxonomy (NCBI): domain Eukaryota; kingdom Metazoa; phylum Chordata; class Actinopteri; order Perciformes; family Nototheniidae; genus Notothenia; species Notothenia rossii. The sequence goes on from NC_136904.1 coordinate 72,647,573, forward strand.
ATCAAAGCTGACACACTTAAGCTTCTCAGATAACTTTCTAAAGCCCTGCCAATAAATGGTGTCACTGCAATCATTGCTCATCTTAAACAAATACTATTCCTGCATACTTTTTGAGACTGTTGAATGAGTGAGCCCCAGGGAATATGTGACCCAATTTCATTTTTAGTGGAATCAATGATTTCACCTAAAGGATACCAACCGCAGCTACAGACCTAGAGAATGAGTAAAGCTCCTGATTAAGAGAAGGGAAATCCACTTATTAAAAGTCCTTGAGGAAACCATGGGTCTACCTTTCTACCTTCTGGGTTAGGGTTGCTTCTTACTTCGGTCCCTCATTAATAACATTAAAGAGCCTGTGACACGAGTTTCCCCCATCATCCAAACCCATCAATTTGAGTAAATGTTGTCACCTTGAAAACCGTTACTGAACTGACTTTGGATATTTGTACTTTGATAACCATTAATCTGCCCTTCAATGTTGACCATTTTCTGGATCTTCTCGGGGATTCTTCAAGTCCCGCCAAATGATGTGTGACGTCATTGCGGGCACAGCGCTCCAGCTGCCCCGTTCAGGATCCCAGCATCTGCTTGTAAACGCACGATGGCGCACACAGCAGCAAGCTCAGACAGCGATGACAGTTTAATGTTGAACGTGTCTGAGAGCTCATACGAGGCTGAAGGATCGGTTTATTTTGTATCTGTTAGAAGTTTAGGAATTAGGTGCGTCAATATGGGCGATCATACGGTCATGTAGCCAGTGGTGGACTGGGACTAAAAATCATCCCGGGACTCTCGACCGGCCCACTTCGGTACCGCTAGTAAATTGTCAACGGGGGGAGTGGGGGATATGCTAGTGACTTATCTGACCGGCCCACTTCGGTACCGGCCCATCGGGATTCGTCCCGATGGCCAGTCCGCCACTGCACCCAGCCCAGCCCACGTAAACTGTCAACGGGGGGAGCTTCGCTGCGGGGAAACGGTGGACCTAGTGTCCCGATCGGAGTGGGAATAATAATAATAATCCGTGCATTTTATCCATTAATTTCCCCAACATTGTGGTAAAAAAAAAACACACGTTTAATCCATGTTGGTGTACTACAACTACAAAAAGCATCGGTTTGTTTTCTCATCAGGAAATGCAGATCGGCTCAAACAAACAATTTTTAAATCATCATCCTCACGATCATTTAATGTATCATATGTTCGCCGAATTGACATGAAAGCACTAATAAATGTAGTTTCATCCACTTGAGTTTACAACTACGAAAATAATCGATTTGTTTTTTTCACATCCTACGGGAGGACATTCAGCAGCTCTCACTACCGATTTTTAATCCTAATTTAATCATCATCTTCACCACGATCATTTATGTTTGTGTTCGCCGAATTGACATGAAAGCACTGACAAATATGAATATACTGTAGTCAACTTCATTAAAATGTTATTAACGTGCCTTAACTCAGTAATTCACCATTTCTATGCATGACAACACACTTTGTCCGTGTTTGGCTCTCTCGCCGCACAGTGAAGCGTTTCCGCATTGACGTCACTTCCGGCTTCCCCCAAAACTTCAAAATGAGTCGAAGGAATTTCCCCGCGATGTTCGAAATTATTGATATTTATCGGAACGGTATCGCACCTTCTTTTTTAAACTGACGGTTAGAGATGACTAGTAGCCCAATATTTCATTGCACAACAGTTGTTGGGATGCTGTCACAGGCTCTTTAAATGTATGCTGCGCTGCGTCGGTTCAGCCATTCTCCGCAAGGGTTTTTGAAATTGGTCCGTGCGTAAAGCATTGTGGGGATTTGAAGGACGCGAAGTCTACCCATGTGCAGCCTCGAAATTACCCCCAAACCAAGGACGTGGCCTCGGTGGAATTCCAAGTATGCTGGAGATTGGAACAGTCCTTCGGCAGCACTCGATGACGTAGTATCCTTGAAATATTGGCTTGGAAGCCAGTTTCCTCGCGATTGAGAAATGGCCCGTTTCTCAATCGCAAGTACACATGCTGCATAGCAACTATTTCAAGTATACTACGTCATAGAGTGGATGCTGGGCATTTAACATGCATTTAAACAGTCCTTCGGCGCCACTCAATGTATACTTGAAAATAGTTGCTCTGCAGCAGTTTTACTTGCGATTGAGAAACGGCCACAGTATCACACTCCCCCGTCTGTGGCCAAATATGGATGGTCTGTAAAACTTCTACTCGAGTGGTTTGCTGGATAAATGTGAAATGACCCCAATATGCAGAATCTCAGTGTTGCCCTATACTTTTGACAATGATATGAATGAATGTTAAAGTTTAACTCATATTCCAATCCTCCTTAATTGTCAGGTAATATATAAACTATGCTAATTCTGCAATAGTTTTGCATATTTTTCCATTTTTCTAAAGAGACATTTTTGGATGTATTTGTGAAAAATAGCTTAGGGTGTATGCCCACCTAGCTCTTTAGGAGTGGTTGTTTTTCTAAGTCTTGAGCATCTCGCCCAGGTTTAGTTCATGTGGTTTAATGTGAACACAGCTGTAACCAGTGGGCTGAGATTGCCTCGAGAAGGGTGGTCTTGGCTCTCCTCAACTAGAACTCTGGTGCGGTTTGTTTCCAGCAGAACACACTCATTCCATGAATCTGAAAACCTAGGCTTATAAAGATAATCTTTTGAAGTTTACCTGATGCCCCTTCAGAAAGATTTTTTTTTAATTTTAATATGTGCATTGTGTTTTAGTCAGTCTAGACATTTGTTTGAGCTAGATATTTTGGTATTTAATTAATGGTGGCATAATAACAACACACACCTTTACTGAATTAGGGAAACACAATAGGAACTAAGAAGTGTTTTTTGAGATGAATATCTTCCTGAATAAGTTTTCTGAAAAATGAGCAAACAGCTTGCTCATGTTGGGCATTTGTCTTGATTGTCGACGTGTGAACACAAACAGATCGAGGGACAACAAGGCAACAACTCTATGGATTGAGTGAAAAAGAACAAAGAAAATAAAGTGCTGGTCTGAAAACGCAATGAGATCCAGGCCTGTGAGTGGGCGTCGACCATGTTGATTGGCATGTGAGGGCCAGTGTTGCTAGGAGACATGCTGTCAACTTCTTTAGTACAGTGCTGACTAAAGCATAATTTCCTGTTTGGCCTATTAAGGGTGATACAAAGGGGGTTTCCCCTTGTTTTGAAAGACATCCTAGCATGTTTAACGAGACATTCTATGATTAATTTGGTATTTCACACAGAAAGGTCAGCGTTTATCAACACCTCTGGAGCCGTTGGCAGCCGCAAAGAGGCCGTAAAAAGCCTTTTGGGGTTTTCTCTTTTCTTGAATGTTTTATATAGATTTATGTGCATGTAAATTGTTTCAGCAAAGGCCAAAAAATATACTCACCCCTGCCTAAAACGCCTCTAATGGACTCCTTTTATTACCCCGTAACATAGTGACATCACTATATTGGCCTCAAGCTTCAATTTGCTAGCAGCACAACAAATTGTACGTGATATGTTAAGAGGTGGGACATGTCTGATACAAGTGGCTGACCAATCAGAAAAGAGCCGGCCAGCCAACCAATCAGAGCAGATTAGGCTCTGGTTTCAGACAGAGGGTGAAAAGATGTGCTGCAGCACAGGCAGTATGAGAAAAATAAAGACCTTTTTGAACATTAAAGCCTGGAGTAGAGACATAAAATACAAATATGAACCTGAAAATGAGCAGAAAATGTCCTATATTTAAGTACAATTGTCTAACAGAGACATAATAACATTGCCATTTTCATATTATAGATAGGATTTAAGCAAAGCACATAATAATATAAAAAGCATGTAACAAGGCAGCAGAATCTCCTCTGAGCTTCGCATATCACAATCCACTTTTTTTCAAGGCTCAATTCAGAAACAGATGGAATTAATTTTGTGCAATTGCTGGAATCATTCTGTTGATACTTCGGATCAGAGCAAATTAGATTGCAAATTAGACTCAGCTGGCGGTTGTGAATGCATATGCCTCTGTGTTTCACTAACATTTGACCGTGTATTTCAGTAATTCAAACATTTTAGGAATCCCAATTTTCCACATTGTGAGAAGGGTATTGCATATTGTTTGCTGTTTTATATCTGTTTGCTCAGCAGCTCATGAATAATCCTGCATGTTCTCTGAACTTTAGCAGTCGCTTCTTTTTCAGGCGAAGTCCTTTTGGAGAAGATATTAGACACATTAAGTATGCTGTTTGTCAAGTTATCTTTGTAGTTACACATTATAAATTGAGTGCTTCTTTAACACTTTTATTACTCCTCATCTGCAGGAGAAGGATAATTACGGGTATTTAATGCCAATATGTAATGATATTAAGGAAGAAGAAGCACCTTCAGCATATTTCTTCTAAATGCAGTTCATGCGCCGACCATAGAATCAAGGCTACAGCATGCACTTTACTATTGACTCCTGCTCTCAGAGGTATAGTAGCATCGCATAGCTCAAGATATGTGAAAAGCATCAAGCAGGCTCAGTGGCAGATATACAATCCCTGCAGCTCATTGTGTTTGCCAAAAGGCAAAGCTGATCATCTGGCGTCTTTCAGCAGATATAAGGATTAACTTTGAATATCTTCAGCCCGGCATGTAGCCATTTTGCATACCGCCTCACAACAGAGAAACGTGCAATTTACCGTACCACGCCATGAATAATAATGCACAGGTCACATGGGGTCCACACAGAAACTTGAAGGTAAATAAACAGACACGGCTGCCAGCAGCGTCACTTTTTTGACCCACCTGTCAAGGGCTGGCCATTATTATTTTTTAGAGTACCTACCTTCTACTGAAAAATATTTTAACCAGGTTGCATTTTAATACACATTTCTCAAAGTGCTGAATGTTCTCTTTTTTTATTGCAAAATATAGAGTAGAGTAAATACTTTTGGCTCAAACTTATCAGCAAACATCACCATTGTTTAGTCTATTGCTATGTTAGAAAACAATTAAGTAAATGTACTGAAGTACCGTACTTGGAGGGGCCTATTATTCTTTTTGGGGTTTTCCCTTTCCTGTATTGTGTTACTGTAGCCCCCAGAGGGAGTTTCTCTCCCACACACCTCCCCCCATGCATATAACGGCCCAATTTGAATCATTTGTTGAGTTCCGTAACGTAGTGACATCACTATGTAAAGTAACACTTGTCAGCTAACCAATCAGAACAGAATGGGCACTGGTTTCAGACAGAGGCGGAAAATAGCTGCTACAGCACATGCAGTATGAGAAAAGAAAACATTTTTTGAACATAAATGCATGTACACGTGTCACAGTAGAGGCACAAAACACAAACATACATATTAGACCCTCCAGAAAAACGCGGGCAAAAATCCTTGATTATGCGGGCTAAAATCCTTGATTATGCGATTAAAAATGCGAGGTTTTTATGTGATTGTATGCGGTGAAATTGCGGGAAGTTGCTAAATATGCGGAAAGTTGCGAAATATGCTAAATATGCGGGGGAAAAGAATAACAATTTTTTTAAATATTGGGCTGTCTTATTTATTCTCTCTCACACACAACCTGCCACTAACGTTAAACCCCTTTACTATTCAATTAAAGACATTCAATGTTTATTTATTGTAAAAGCAATTGGGCTATTTTAATCTCACACACACACACACACACACACCCCCCACACACACACACACACACACACACACACACACACACACACTCGTTCGTTATCTGACCAGCTTCAATCTTGTAGGCTACTCACTTCGTTTCTTGTAGCCCTCGAAAGGGTTTTGGAGGTTGATGCTCACCGTCGATTTTCTCTTATGCTCCAACCAATATACAGTCTATGGCTCCAACATACAGTTGCACGGGGTGCAGAATAGTTTCCCCCCACTTTTTGCCCGGTCTTTAGTAGAAATGTTCGTCGGTAAATGAGATGGATTCGATTTTTTCATCTTGGAGTTTTCTCTATGGTGTGAGCTCAACACGTTCACTCTATACAGTGTTGTTAACATTCTGTGATGCGCGAGCTGATGACGTCACGTCAAAACGAGTTAACTTTTTTTTCTTCTCAACTTTGTGTGGAAAAATGCGGGGATTATGCGGCCTTTTGATAAATATGCGGCCTTTTAAAAATCTGCGCCATTTTGCTGATTATGCGGTAAATTCTGCGATCGCAGAATCGCGTTTTTCTGGAGGGTCTAACATATAAACCTCAACATGAGCATAATAGGGCCCCTTTAAGTACAATTGTGATGTACTGTATTTGAGGATTACCATTTTATGCTGATTTATACTCTACTACAATCTGGAAGCGAATATTGTATTTTAATTTATTTAAAAATAGTAAGTAGTTATTTTGCAGGTTCATTTTATTAATGAATAAAATAAAAAAAGATATGTCAACTAATGAATCATGATGAACTACTGCACTATGGATTAAGATACCAGGCTGTATACAAAGGCATTAAAGTTAGCTTCACCTCACTAGCAAACATAATGTACACAATAATGGATTACTTATTATAATCCATGTATTGCTAAAATATTATTCTGAAAATGGCCATTTTGCATAATGAGTACTTTAGTACTTTAAGTATATGAGAGTACTTTAAGTATATTAGAGTATATATACTTTATTGAGCCCAATTTGGGAAATGGTGTCTTCTAATACTCTTAATGCATTTTGATGCATTTTGAATGAAGGTATTTTACTTGTAACAGAGTATTCCTTCACAGTGGTAATATTACTTTTAACTAAATAAAAATATTCGTGGGCTCTTTCCACCATTGTTTATTTATACTCACTGCTTTTTCCTGCTTCTGGTCTGCATGAGAATTCAAACAGAAATAGCCTATTTATTTTTAAGCTAGCAAAGAGGAGAAGGTTTAAAAAAGGCAGTTTTCTTCCTCACCCCTGTGGGGCCGTCATAAGAGACAGCCCATCACAAACTCGGTTCACACAAAGCCATTGTTTTGCTTTTGATTGGCAGTTTAGTCAAAGTGCATAACAGTCGAAAGAGGCAGAGAAAGTCTGTTTAATACCGCGCCATTCAAATGCTAATGTCCCAAAAAGATAGCAGCCGGTGACAATGTAGCCATCCGAGCGGACACATTTTACTGGCATGTGGCTCTTTGTAAGGTGTGTGTAATTTTGATTACGTTCAACCTGGCACCTTTTTCTCCAGCAGTTGCCATCATGATGGATGATTGTTTTTAAGGTTTTGTCATTTATTTGTAGAACTTCATGTGGCTCCACTTGTTTTTTAGGAGTGCTGCCCTCTAGTCCACCCCAATATGTCCAGCAGAATCTCAGACCGTTTTACCCTAAAGAACATCCTTGTCCTCTAAATTAGTTTGACATGAGTTTTTCTTTCCAAGCTTGCGGCTGTTGTATACAGAAAATGTCTTTTGGAGGGTGTGTTGGATGGAGTGACCTTTAACTCGCACTCAAAATAGCCTATACTATGTCGTTTTTCCTGTTTGGAAAATGTCTATCTTAACCACTTTTCAGCTGTGACTCTTTGGCCTCTCCAACGTCATTGGAGGAAAAATCTCAATGTTCGCTGCGTTTCTGAAGTAGGCTATAGCCTACGAAGAAAAACACTATCCACGGCAATAACCGAACCAGGAACATTATGGCCAAGGCTGAAAATTAGGGATGCTCCGATCGATCGGCCGCTGATCGATATCGGCCGATATTCACTCTCTGCCGATCGATCGGAAGAGACGATCACATGAAGTAAAATACATGACACTTTTCTCCAGGGGCGGACTGGGGGGGAAAAGTGGCCCGGGGATTAATTGACAGACAGGCCCACTTAATGCGCGGCATGTATCGGCTGGCCGGCGACGAAAGTATGTAACTTAACAAAAAACCCTATGCATTTTATGTTATTTTTCATTATATTATATATATTATATGAATATATTATTCATATAGTAATCACATTACCTGAGCCCTTGTGTTGCCAAGAGCAAAATAGTTACAGCATATATTTAGTGATTTTAATGTTAACAGATCATTGACGCAATCACATTTTGACCCAATTTGCCTGACTTGACACATGGAATAAAACATGGGCGTAGGAAGCATCCTCAATGTGGGTGAGACAATTTAACAGGGGGTGTGGGCAGGTGGTGGACCTCACCTCCTCTTGGGGGGTCCGGGGGCAAGCTCCCCCAGGAAGATTTTTTTTTAAATATTGAAGTTAAATGCATCAATCCGGTGCACTTTGAGAGCAAAATTAGGGACTAAATCTATGGCAGTCAGTAGGGGCTTGTACTGTGAGCCGTAGCGTCGCCGGTTCAAGTCCCCGACCAGACCTACATTTGGAGTGTGGACTTCTACTTGGAGAGGTCCCAGTTCACCTCCTGCCCTGCCGTGGTGTCCTTGAGAAAGGCACCGGACATCCCCCTTCCCCCCTCACTCCCATTGCTCCCCGGGCACTGCACAATAGCTGCCCACTGCTCCTAGTACTAGACTCCTGGTACTACGATGGGTTAAATGCAGAGAACACATGTCACTGTGTGTGCTGTGTGCTCTGCATGTGTGACCATTAAAGAGGGTTTCATCCCTCCCAATTCTTCTTCAACACCCATATAAAACAGAACTGTAAACAGATTTACTTTTTCTTTCAACATTTATTTGAACAGCAAGTGGAGTCAAAAGTGACTGCACCCAAAACGATAAACCTGCTAGCTAACTAGCCTAAACTCAGTAACAGAATGTGGGGAACACGTTCTTATCCATAGCCGCGCGACCTCTGAGTCAGACGTCACTTCCTCCTTTTCTATCCTACGGGTACAGCCGTACAGCCACTCCCCCTGAACCCTGTTTCCCTGCCAACCCCCCCTCCCCTCCCCTGTGCAAGCCCCTCCCTCTGAACCAAGGGCTCGCTACAATACTGTAGCTTATACTGTATACACAAACTATACAAAAAACGCCTTTACGCTTTGGAGCTTGTTTATCCATCTGTAAGCAACTGCCAGCTAGGTCTCTCAGTCACTCACTCCTGATCGTTCACTGCGCAGTGACAGCTGCTACGGGCCTGATGTGTGAATTGAAACTGATAGATAGAACAAAGGTAGCCCATCAAAACGGGACAGTGGGCCACACCCCACTGGACTGGGCTGGGCTGGGCTGGGCTGGGCTGGGCTGGGCCGGAACACTTACAAATGTGGGCCGGTAGGATTTAGGTAAGCAAAAAAAAAGGGAGTGGCCGGAATACTTACAAATGTGGGCCGGTAGGATTTAGGCAAAATAAAAAAGATTTTAATTTTTTTTTTTTTTAATCTTTTTTTTTTTTTGGCCCTCCGGCCCACACACAGCACCGGCCCACCGGGGAAACTCCCGGTATTCCCAATGGCCAGTCCGCCCCTACTTTTCTCTGTGCGCGGCAAAATAAGCTCGACAAAATGGCTTCACCCGTCTGGCAGTATTTTAAGGTGTCCGAAAAAGACACTGAAATAGCGGTATGCAACGTGTGTGAAGCAGAAATCCTGCAGCTCCGCCCGCTGTGACGGACCGGTGAGCGGAGCAACACACAAGCTAACGGCCCGTCCACACACAGGGATGAAAACAATCTTTCAAAGCTTCGCCCATTCACTTGAATGGGATGACGTAGAAGATTTTTAATCTTCGCCGAACTGCATTGTGGGGAGCGGAGCATGGCTTTGCAAGCATTGTGAGCATCAAAAGTTGAGCAATGTTCAACTTTTGATGCTCCCAATGCTTTCGAAGCTGGCAATAGCCAATCAAATCCCATTTATGCAAATCCCGCTAGTACAAGCGCTAGCCAATCAAACCGCGTGCAAGCAGTTCATTTCCTCATATTCCAAACGAGAAATTACGGTAGCAAATCACCCGGTTCTTTACGACCAGAACTATTTACCGGGATACAAACCGGAGGAAACAGGCATGGAGGGAGGTGGCAGAGACAGTGGGTGAAACTGGTAGGTTTTCGCCTGTTTGGGGAGTTTATATCCAGTTTACTTCGTTTTAACATTGCTATTGCTTTGTATGTCGGGGGCGGGAGATTCATGTGATTGGTTGTTGGTCGCGTTGCTCGCAAAAAATCGCCAAGCTTCAGACACGCCCAGCATCAAGATTTTTCAAGATGTTTTTCATGTCTGTGTGTGGACGGGCCGTAAGGGTACACTCACACCTAATAGTCCGCTCTCTGGTGCGCACCAGAACACAGTTTGTTACATTGTTTCATTTTTCAGAAAGTTCGGTTTGCGGGCAAAACTCAAATGGACTATACACTTTAAACACAAGTCAGGTGCTCGTAAATGCTGTTCAACCATTGGTCAGACATTAAGGGGGTAAAAACGCAAATCACGGCAATTTCTAGCGGAGCCTCCGCCATGGAGCATCGGCACTTTCTGATTGGTCAATTCAGAACACGTCGAACGTTGTTAATCCAGAACAGACAGACCGCTGTCAAGGATTTATTGACCGTTGTTAAGGACGCTCACATCTGCACAAAGAAGTCCGTTCGATTTAACTGTATACAGTTTGGCTGTATACAGTTTGACTGAAAAGCAAACTGCATGCAGTTTGCTTTTCTGACAAGACAAGAGCGACAAGAAAACAGCAGAGAAGTAACGAGCAGAAACCCTCCTTTTTATGCAGCGGTCCAGACATAGACATCAGACGGCGACACATATTTAGTTGCCAGTTACTTTGGCATTAGGGCAGGGATATCTAGATACTTTCCAAGGTTTGACATAATGAATTGTGCTACTTTTAAAGCAAACAACAATGTTTTCAAATCTGTAATCAAAAAGCTCCTCAAAAACGCTATCAAAGCAGTTCCTGCTGTTGCTACGTTAGTTCAAACAGTAACAACGGACTATTTTTCTTAGCGGATGCATGTCAATTTAAATCAATACATACAACTATTTTTTAAATCAATAAAATCATTTTCTAAATCCACAAAGGCATTTCAATTAATATTGGGAGTCATGTCGTTACTTTGTTGAAAATGTGGCCATGTAATAAGCGGGATAATGTGCAGCGGCTTGGTCATTATGGGGAAAAGAACACCGACAGGCTGATCAGGAGCCCAACGCGAAGCGGAGGGATCTAGATCCATGGAAGACGTTCTGCAGTAAGGAGGGGCGTTTCACCGACGACAGGTGTTCTTACTTTTATGTAGCTGACGGAGAATTTTTACTTTACACAACACTGTTCAACACTTAATTTTGCTTCACTCTTTAACTAAACAACCGCTGATGTCTTGAAAGACTCTTTCGCTAAAGATATTTGAAGATATCCGCGTTCTTGTGACACGTAAATACTGCGCTTCCTATGTTTTGGTGCGGACTGCGTTCACACCAGCAATGAACCGCTCCGGAGTTCGCAAGCAAGCGTTCCGAGACCACCTATTTTAGCGAACCAGAGTCCAGTTGTTTAGTTCACTTAAAGGTGACCTATAATGCAAAATGCACTTTTGTACATCTTTTATACATGAATATGTGTTCCCGGTGTTCCAGGGAACTCACCAAGTGTCAGAAAACACAACCCTCTCTATTTTCCTCCATACCCAAATCTCTTAAAAAGGGGCTGCAACGGATCTGATACAGACTGATACAGATTTGAACACTTCTGTGACATCACAGAAGTGGCGCTACGGCTATTGGGCCAACTCCACCAATCAGGAGGAGACAGCCACGGACATTGCCGTTCGAAAGCGCTGGAGACGCTGTAGTACATATGCCAGGCCTGTAGATGGTGCTGTTCTCACAGAATCAGCCCATGCAAAGACAGTGTTAAATTGAGCGAAATAAAGAATGGCTAAAATGCATGATCTGTTTCTGTGGAAAAATAAAAAGTATAAATATGCCTTATATAGGTATGGTCCTACACTATATTATTCAAATATAGCATGATAGGTCCACTTTAAGAGGTCTCGGACTGTGTTCACACCGACCCAAATTAACCGCACCAAGCGGCTAAACGCACCAGGGTTTGATTCAACCGGACTAGGCAGGTGTGAACGCACCCTTAAGAGTTAGACCTAACACACTTAGCTATTTTATCTACCTCTGGAACAAGCTAAACTAGTTATAAATATGTTTACTGTCGGGTGAATCATTACTGGATCAGTGAGCTGCATGAGACGATACTGACGGGCTGTCAGGGGAGGGAGAGAGAGCGCTTCCTCTAATTTCTCCCGTGTTATTATCCAAAGTTAATGTAAACTTGAATAATGTACTTCATTTGAATGTAATATTTATGTTGGTTGTTGTTTGTGGAAGCGCCAGTGAATGAGCCCCATTAATTGAGTTTTAAACATCAATTTAAATGGAATATCCCCATAAGCCCCGCCCACTCGATCGGATCGGCAATCGGTATCGGCCCCAAAATCGGAGCATCCCAACTGAAAATAGATGGAACTGTGGTTATAATTCAGACCCAAAGGCTGACATGCAGTTCTGATATGTAATAAATCCATTTGCATGTTTCTAATTTAACGCTGTCTGGTAATTACTAGTGAGTAATTCAGAGCTGAATGAAACCAGATAAATGCATTGGGTTTATGTCATAATAAGCACCACATTATGCCACTGTTGGCCACATTAAGAAATATTATAGCGTTAACCAGCAGGCTGTTGCATTTATTTTCAGGGGGTAAAACTTTAATGGTCTCGTGTTAAATTGAGCTGAAAATGTATTCTATAATTGTGGATGAAGCCAGGAAGTGACAGTTATGTGTGAGTGCTTTTGTATTTTTTGTATGCATTCATGAACTGCCTTTCTTCATATTGTAAGTGTGTTTAAATGTTAATGCAAAATAGTACATGAATGATTCTTAGAAATATGGTATTTGTGCCATAGTTCTGCAGACAAAAATAAAGAGAACTTCAAGGAATTAGATTTGTAGGCACTAGTTCATCAACAACATACAGTTTTACATTTTAATGTTGCACTATCTTACGCACTGATTCAATGGATGTGTAGGTTTTTTGCAGCATTACATTTTCTGAAAAACCTGTGAGCCATACAAGTTAGATTTTGACAGAGTTATATTTCTAATGGTTATGCAAGTGGAGTAAGTCAGGAGCTTTTACGTCTGAGTGTTGTTATTGTAGGCTTTCATTTAGACATTTCGGAATTAGTAGGATCTTTTTATAAATGTCTAACTTTTGCGTCTACCATCACGCCAAAATCCTGCCAAAATCCTATGTAAAAAGCAAAATCTTTGTATTTCCTGACATACATTAAGGCTTGGGCTATTAATGGCCGCCATGAAACATGCTCCTATGTTCTATGATCAGATTTTGTTTTTTGTATTCAAGGGATAGCACACTTCCATGAAATATATGAAATATTCGTGTTACAATTATGTCATATCAATATACAGAATTTCGTTTTCAAAATATTATATTCCTCATACAGTAAAGCTGTATCCTTATATGATACACATGTTTTTCCTAGCTCTAAAAACATCGACTCCTGATTTTGTGTCACTTTGTCTAGTAGAGTAGTTGTTTGTCCTTTAAACTTCACTCTGCAACTTTGGATTAGTAAACAATCGGCCTCAAACTGATTAATGTCAACAAAATGTTCCTTTTAATGCTGAAAAGCAATACCCTGCCTCTCTAAAATAGCGTGTGTTTCCAGATTCTCTTGAAAGTTTATGGAGCTCCGGCTCTCTGCCACCCCAGGATTATTCCTCCTCTGTGAGCCAGTGAGGAGTATTAATACATATCCAAACAGGCTCCCTGTGGCCGTTGAAGACCAAAGGCTAGTGGGCATTTACCATTTTAATACTTCAGTGTTTGCTTGCCCTCTACTCACCTCGGAAAAAATTGTTTGCCCCAAAATGAAAATGCAGTCAATTTCCACTCAGACCACTGTCAGTCAAAACTCCTTTGAGGTTGTGTATGAAAACCAAAAATGCACATAAAGTTCCCTCCTGTCTTTCCATCTCAAACCTCTTGAAGCTGAAAGAGGTAGAACACAATGTTTTACATTCTGCATAATTTATAATTTATAATATTTGTCTACACCCTTTTGTACTCATTATTTGAGATTTGTAATACTATTAATTTCAAAATGTATTCACACATTTCCAACAATATTTACAGTATGGATATATTGTGTATCTGAACTTTTCATACAGAAAAATTACAAGCTAAAAAACAACCTTACACAAATCAAAAAGGGATAATAATGGTATATATAATTGATGTTTTAGTAGAAGTCCCCAGCAATTAGTGTATTCAATCTTTGGCATATGATTAACAACTGCTGCCTTAAGGAGGACTTTCATGCTATATGTTGTGCCTCTTACTGTATGTGACATGTTTCCATGCTTTAATTTTCTAAAAGGTCTTTATTTTGTTCACACTGCCTGTGCTGCAGCACCTCTTTTCACCCTCGGTCTGAAACCAGAGCCCAGTCTGCTCTGATTGGTTAGCTGGCCGCTCCTTAGCCTTTAAGGTACAATGTGTTGGAGTGCTAGCCCATCGAAGCACAAGTGTTACATAGTGATGTCACTCTTTTATTGAAGTAAACAAAGTCCAATTGAGGTGTTTCAGGTAGGGGGGGGAGAGAAACTCCTTCCAGAGGGAACTTTGGGATTTTAGCATTTGCAGACCATTTACATTTACACAAAAACCTATATAACACAGTAAAGGAAAGAGAACAACTCTTTAAGCACTTTTTTAATAGCAGATGCATTCAAAGACATATTTATAGTGTTATCAATGTCATTCCATACCTGAGGATCTCTGCAAACCAAACTGAAAGCTGGTTAATTTACATATTCAACACTTTCTAAAAAAAAAATGTCCTAGTATTATAAGATAAGATAAGATGGACCTTTATTATATGTATATGAAGGGAAATAAGCTGAGCCTTTGAGCATATGCAGTTATTGTGCAAGGTTAGCTTCAGTAAAGACATTGTATGTGTGTAAAACCCACTTTTGGCTTTTTAGTCCACAGTTACTCATCGCATACACTTGCAACATTACCCTGACTTACAACCAATTTAAAAAAAACAATATTCCTAACAATACACCATTCATCTCATGTGTCCGTAAGTCAGTCAGGAACAGTCATGACAAACGCACTTCTGATAACTCCATAACTGTTATCAAGTATCTGATCCAATGACATCACACCATTTGAACTCTTCAAAATAAGACCATTTTCTCCTTAGAAAGTACTGATAACTGCAGCTTTGATTCTATTTCAGTTCCTTTTATGCACTTACATTTAAATGCAACCTGTCAAGAAACAATTTGGTCCTCTGTTGTCACATTTCATAATGTCTTCAAATGGTTAGCAGAGAAAAGACCAAGGACAATCAATGCAAGCTTTTATCTTTTGCCTTGACGTTGACATTAATTAATGTTCAGCCGCGGCATATCAATCTTTGTGCAATTAAGTCTTTGTTCGAGGGTTATACTTCCATTTGTGCTATTTATGCTGCAGATCTTTCATCGTGCCACAATTAGTCGTCCTTTGTTTCTTTGTGTGCAAAGATTAGTGCTTTGCAGAGCGTTATCGCCATTCCAAAATCAGACATATTGGGAAAAATGACAATTCTAGCACTTCCTGAGAACTAATAACAGTTAATACATTTGTCAAATGATTGCTTTACATTGTAAGTCTGGTAAGACGTTTTTCAATTGTCTTCATCGGAATAATCGTTGGGTTGAGTGTTTATGGAATTCATGAAAGTCTTTTCAACTTTACAGTACAAAAGTGAGCTTTTCATCTCTACCTGTCTGTATCCTGTGACATTTACTAATTAACGCAGTGACATTTCTTTGAGTTGTTTCCTCCTCTAATTATCCTGCATCAAACAGTTACATACAAAAGAAAATGCCAGATTGAAAATGGTTTTGCAAAAACAATCACCATTTTCAATTCCGAGTTGTGAATCAAAGAAACCCCTTGTATAAATCAGATTTAAACTTGTGAAAGCTGATTTTCTTTTCGCCAATAGACCTGGTGGAAGTTGTGATTGAAAGGGTCACTTCACGATGAAATCCCCAAAAAGTAATTTCCCAAATCAGAAAGTAATTTCCCTTCTTTTTTCTCCAATTCTCACTTTTCCTCTCTTCCCCCCTCTAGAGCTCCTGTCAGCCTGCCACGAGCTGCGGTGCCGCTACGGCTGCGTCATGACGAGAAACGGCACCTTCTGTTTTTGCGCTGATGGCTTTGAGGTCGGCGAGGACGGGACAAGCTGCAGAGGTAGGATATAACTGCCTTCTTCCATCGAGCCCCCCCCCCTTTTATTTTCCTCCCTCTTCCTCTCAGCAATCCCTCCCTGTGCCCTCGGCCAGACTTTCTCCAGATGAATAGGCAGGAGCTGCTCAGTATATGAAAACCATCTGTTTGCAGGCACAGTGCATTTCACCCCGAAACACATGCATACACACTTTGATACAGCACACCATTTCTCTGTGTCTCTTTCTCACCCTCTCTACATTCTTCATATACGCCACGGGCGTTGTTTCTGACAGCCGGCGACAAAGACAGGATTTTGCTGTCAAAGGTGCCTCTGTAGTGTCTTACTTGGACACTGCACACAACATATACCAGCGACAATATCGCATAATTACGCTGGAGGGAAGGGGTTTGACAAAGCTTCCTGAATTTGATCCTGTTTGAGAAAGACCACTTTACCTCAGCTCCAAAATAAGGCTCATTGCTTATAAAGGAAATGATGCCAGAGGTGCCAGAGTGAGGCTGCATTAAGTATACTTTATGTATTTGGGTCATGATTGAGCACACCTAATTTGTTACAAATGACTCTCTTCATTTCTTTTTTCCCATAAGATCATGATGAATGTGCCATGTATGGCGCATGCAGCCAAACCTGCACAAACACCTATGGGTCATACAGATGCAGCTGCTCAGAAGGATACATCCTGCAGCCTGACGGGATATCTTGCAAAGCCAGACAAGGTGAGCGGCACACTTGCTTTAGAAAACAACATCATCTGCATATGTTTCATTTCTAATAATAAACAAGGTGGTTCTGTTCAACCAGGAGTGGAATGGTAACTTGTCATCACCTACTAGCTCTGGTAGGGCAAGATTAATGTGGTTTAGAAGCGACCACATATATCACCAACAGAGGAACGGGCAGACGTGGTCAGGCCAGGATAATGATAAAATTAACGAGCGTGAGATTTTAAGTGGGAGCATTCTGGAGTATTTTGTGCGGAGACAATGCCTAACGTCGTCCTGATTTATATTAATACCTGATGCTGCTGACAAATATGTCCCGATGAGTAAAAACATAAGTAAAAATAACATAAGAGGTATTGTGTTTTAGTGGGTGGCCAACTCTAAATAAACAAGCTTAACCTTGGGTGCTGTTGCTCTGTGAAGCATAAATTAAACCTGATTTCTTTTTGAACGTGTTGAAAATAGCTGGAGGCCCGACACACCTAACCGAAGAGAACACCACTGTTGCAGCTTTTAATCAATGTGACTGCTGTCCTACCAGGAATACACTGAATATGATTACCCATAAACTTAACTGAACCCAATGCTCGCATGCATTAATATTAATTTAGCGCAGAGCGATAGTGGTACGGGGATAACTATGGGGTTACTATTAGTTGTAAAAGCTCATGAATATAAATGTCAGATAGAGCTAGGAGATGAGGGGCAGCAGGGAATGAAAAAACATATTAACATGTTGAATGTGAGATTAAAGTTAAAACTCTGCAGTAACAAATGTTCTTTTTGGAGTTTAAATTTTGATTGGATCTCGTAGCGTTCTGTTCAGATGAAAGTAAAAGGTATAATTTATTTGTTGTTCTATTTGTATTCCTAGCACAAATGGGACTCTACAACACTCTTGGTTGCTTGATAATGCGCTTCACTGATTTATGCTAAGTGCCAAACTGTAGATCATGGAAGTGTAGGGATATTGGATGATGCTGAAAATAACCTTATTGGACTCATGTAATACATCAATCGTATGAATCATATCTCCAACTAGAAAAAAGACTTGTCACTGCTCATTATGTATTTTTATTAACTTTGTTTTAAGGACTACACTCACTAGTTTGTATCTATAGTTTTCTAGTCTTAATTTGATCCTACTTAAATGGACTGTACTTATATAGCGCTTTATCCAGTCTTTAAGACCCCTCAAAGCGCTTTACATACTACATGTCATTCACCCATTCACACCCATTCATACAGAGCAGTGTACCTTACTCTATAGGACCTAACATTCATACACATTCACACACCGTTGGCCATGCCATCGGGAGCAACTCAGGGTTAAGTATCTTGCCCAAGGATACATCGACATGTTGACTGCATGGGCTGGGATCGAACCCACAACCTTCTGGTTGAAAGACGACCGCACTCCCTCGCAGCCACAGTCGCCCCACAGCCTACTTAAGACCCAAATCATCAAAATGTCACAAATATTTACTTTTTTTTATAAAACTTGAGTCAAATCAAGCAATCTGATTGGTTCTTAGCCGTGATATATTGAGCGTATATCACGGGTAGAATTGTAGTTACTTTTTCACAAGTTAGTATCCCTCCTCGTCTGAGAAAAAGCAACAACCGTTAGATTACGTCCATTACAAAACTAACTAACTAACAAAGCTTAAGATGGAAACATTTAAGGTTAACTTCGACCTCCGGGGTGGTCTTACTATGGAGGAGTGGATTGAGCAGTGCCTATCTCCAGAAAAAAAAGCACCTAAACGACGACATGCAGAGCTACGTGAAGAGCAGGTAGACCAACTGGAAAACAAACAAAACTAACCATTCAAAAGCTTTCCGGCAGTGGCTCAGTCAGTAGGGGCTTGGACTGGGAGCCGTAGGGTCGCCGGTTCAAGTCCCCGACCAGACCTAAAATGTGGAGTGTGGACTGCTACTTGGAGAGGTCCCAGTTCACCTCCTGCCCTGCCCTGCCGTGGTGCCCTTGAGCAAGGCGCCGTACACCCCCCTTCCCCCCCTCACTCCCATCACTCCCCGGGCGCCGTACAATAGCTGCCCACTGCCCCTACTACTAGACTCCTGGTACTAGGATGGGTTAAAAGCAGAGAACTAATATCACTCTGTGTGATGTGTGCTTTACATGTGTGACCATTAAAGAGGGTTTCATCCCTCCCAATTCTAATTCTTTCTGATGCGGGTCTTGAAAGCAGAGAAATTATTACCATTAGTGGCCACAGGTGCGAAAGCTCTCTCCAAAGCTACTGGAAACCAAATCTCTGGGACTGGAGTAAGTGGAGCAATATTCTTGCCACGCCAAGCAACAGCCGAGTACAACCTCAGCCTAGTACAAGTAACCTCGCAAGCCATTCTACTGATGCTGGACAGTTTTTCAGTGGGTGCACAATAAATGGCAAAATACAAATTAATGTAAATAAATAGCCAAATAATCGATCAACGCCGTTTCTCTAATATGCTCGCTAGCTGTTACGGCCCGTCTACACTACAGACATCGAAAAATGCTTTCAACGCTTCGCCCATTCACTTGAATGGGGTGACGTAGAAGATCTTTAATCTTCGCCGAACTGCATTGTGGGGAGCATGGCATGGCTTTGCAAGCATCACGAGCATGAGGCTCGATGCTTGGCATCAGCCAATCAAATCCTGTTTATGCAATTCCCTCCAGTACAAGCGCTAGCCAATCAAACCGCGTGTATGCTGATACCGCAAGTCTTGACTATTTTCCATATGTCATAAAATGGAGGATAAATTAATCATTGGCGTGGCAAGTGTCCCAGTCCTGTATGACTTTACTCTGTTCACCTACCGGGACCTAAACCGGAGGAACCAGGCATGGCGGGAGGTGGCAGAGACAGTTGGTGAAACTGGTAGGTTTTCAACTGTTTGGGGAGTTTATATCCAGTTTACTTCGTTGAAGAAGCGGGCTTTTTTTTTGCTTTGTATGCCGGGGGCGGGCGGGAGATTCCTGATTGGTTGTTGGTCGCCTTGGGCGCGAGAAATCGCCAAGCCTCAGACACGCCCAGCTTCAAGATTTTTTGATGCCTGTAGTGTAGACGGGCCGTTAGTGTTGTTGCATAGCAACCACCTTGCACTATGTTTTGTGCAGAAGGCAACGGAGGGACTATTTTATGTTTAACTAATAACAACTATTTAAATTAAAGAGTGTGTATTTTTCTTTCATATTGCCATACTTTGTAACCGTTTTATAAAAGCAATAGCTCACTTCACTAAGGGGGTTGTCGACCCTCCGCTTCGCGTCGGGCCGAACCACGGCCCTTAGCTGTGATATAATGAACATATACCACGGCCTGTCGTGAGCTATTGCTTAAATATAGCGCAGTATTTTTCTCTGAACTTTTTCTATTAAAGTTTTTTCACACCTGAGTAAAAAGTGTGTTTTTCAGGGCTGTTTTTCGCCGCAAATGAATACATGTTTCATGTGATTTTGCTAGTATTCAGGAAAGCATGATGGTGGATGTAAGATTGACTCAAATACAATAAAATGCCAAGATTATTATAACAAATGTAAAAGTAACATGTGGACGTTTATTTTAATACATGGCCATTAGTTTGTAGGATCAAATTATTATAGGTTTTGGTCTTTTCATTAGACTTTTTATTTATTAGAAATATGTCCCTATCCCTAGGCACATGATTAAAATGTCAAACTCATTTCCTTTATTCAACTTAGCATATATATTACATTATAGTACATATACACATTAGCCCTTTGTCCTTTCATAGTGAACATCCTCTGAGGAAAATAACACTGGTAATATTATGTACCTTGCCCCGTGTACCCCTGCTGCTGTCAAACACATCTCTGACAAAAATGGCTGTATTAAGGGATGCATTCATGTCATTTCATTATGACAAGCATGTCAATATATGTCTGTATATTATAAACATTTTAATATGTACTTTATGATGGTCTGTCCTGAAAAAAAACCCTGCCATTATGGCCACATCAGCTATGGCTTCACACAGAGAGCTTGGTCAAACCCAATTTACCCCCTAGTGTGGGAGAAAAATGTATGACTACTAAACATTTATTCAGAAGGGATAAAGGGAAGCAGGTCTGTGAGCAGGCATTCTGATGTATTACCTATATTAGGAGAGCAGCCCTTGACTTGAACTTGTGGGGAAAAGGGCTAAATAAGATCCCTTTTTAGGGGGTGAATAGTACAGAATATGAATGCTCAATTAAGCCCCTAAAGCAGCTTATTTGTATTTTGGACTGTCCTGGATTTAATTAAGTTCCACATTTGGTGTTATTGTTCAAATCAATCAGCTCTGATAACATATTTTTGATTGTTTGGGTGCTTCTTCAGCCACTATTAAAGTTGTACCATTTGTTTGTACTTTTGTTACTTTTTTATAAATGAAATCTTTCCTTGTTAATACGTTCCATGTTTTCCCCCTCACTCCAGATCCTGGTGACAGCCGTCCGATGCTTCTCATTGGCGGTTCAGATCGTATTATCATCACCCATCTAAATGGAACAGGCCTCCAGCCCCTGAGGTCTCTAAGTGCAAATGGAACACTGGCATTGGATTTCCAACACAACCAGGAGAATGTGTGCTGGGCCCTTTCTACAGAATCCTCTGGGCAGCTCCGCTGTGCTGAAACCAGGAATCTGCGTGGATTCACACGGGAACGGGAAATAAGAACACAACAAAGTCTGCAACGTAGGTTTTTTGATAGTTTCTTCTCTCATTGTACAAACTACTTGTTCATTTATTTACTTGTTTGGATTCATTTGAGTAATGATCTGCTCTTAAATCATGAACACTCCCATACTAGAGGAGATGAGATACACATCACTCTCTCACAAACACTTGCCCATCCACCTTTCTTTCTCTAGCTCTCGTAGTTTTTTCTATTACCTTTGAGCTCTCTCTATAGCTCTTCATTATCTGTGCGGTTGAAGGCAGGTTAGCCTCTGTGGTTTTGGCTGCTCACCTTTCCCCTACAGCTGTCCTTCAAACTGACGCCAGCTTTGCTGCATCAAAACCGCTCTCTTTCCCTCCCTGTAGCTGTTCCATCCCAGATTCTTCGAAACATAAAACCTTTAAAACAAAATTGTGGATTGTATTCACTGGGTTGTCATATTTTAGGCCTCATATATTGCTTTAGGTTCAAAACTGCTTCAGAGGTGTCAGATTGAACTGTCTTTGCAAAAACATAAAGGAAACCTGCCAGCCAATCACAACTGTCAGAGGCCATGGTATGATTTAAAGCAGCACTGTGTAATTTTGACATTCCAAGATCAGTATACACTTCATGTAGACTCCTTATTTGCCTTCCACAGCTGTTGTATGATACATGCTGTGTCTCACGGTTTGTTGCATTATGGGAAATGAAGGACCCTGTATTCTCAGACCTGGGTTAGGAACATAAAAGGGCCCTATTATGCTTTTGGGGGTTTTCCCTCTACTGTAGTATGTAATATAGTTTTCTTTGCATGTGAATGGTCTGCAAAGGCTAAAATCCCAAAGTTCATACCAAAGGGAATTTCTCTGTTTGTATGCTAATCATTGAAAGTGTTATTTTATACAGATTATCAAACAATAATCAACCTCTTCTTTGCCATTGCAGATGTGGAGCACATGGCCATTGACTGGCTAACAGGCAACTTTTATTTTGTCGACACAACAAATGATAAGATATTTGTCTGTAACCAAGGGGGGGACACGTGTGTTACTATCATACAACTGGACCTGCTGAATCCTAAAGGAATCGCTCTGGATCCTCTCATGGGGTGAGTGTTCGGCAGCCTTTGCAGCATCTGTGAATTCTGCAAGGCTCATTCATCATCATGCATCTTTTGTTAAAGCGGAAAAAATAAGGAAAGGAGAAGAGAAATATAAATCACTCTGCAATACAATAGACTTGTCTGGAGGAATGTGAGTGAGTCGCAATGACGGGATTAAATGATTCCCTGTCCTTCAACTCAGCCCTCCTCTCTTTGAGCTGTGTAAATTGGCGGATAGCTGGTGACGCTCCAGACAGCTTCTACTGCCGAGACATTCATTTGTATTCACTGATTTCACCGCACATCCCTCAGTAGAAAAGGCCCCTTCAGGACTTTCCATTACAGGATTTTTGTCTCTGTAGAGATCACACAAAAGCCGAGCAACTGTGGAGTTAGAAATATCCCCACAATGCTCGGAGTGAAAACTAAAATAGGTTACAGCATGTGGTTGACAGTCACACTGAACTTTTTTTATTGCACGTGTGTCATTAAGCATGAAAACAAAATGAACAAACATAAATTAAATAAATTGCTTGCAGCAGCTGAACTAAAATGTGAACCAGTTTCAGAAGCTCAAAGCTTGTCTCCCTTCTTAGCAAGCAAGACATAAAGTAATGCTATGTAACAGTACATGTTTTTTAATAAGCAGTAATAGTATATATATATGTTCATAATTTATAGTATCCTGGGTTTATAACCGGTTTATAAGTGTTATGTATTTTTTGACTGTTTATGTTCATTTTTTATTAAATCTTATTCAATTTTATTTTATTCATCTTTTGCACCTTCTAACACATTCCTAATTTGGGATCAAGTTTATCTAAAATATCGTATCATAATATGGTTTAATCAAATATATTATGATATGATATAATGAAATATAATATAAAATGATATACAAGACCCATAACAATGATACTCATTTTATTTTTAGTACTATAACATATGGGACACTTTCTACTTTTTATTTTATGTTTCTATACATTTTTAACTCATGTGCAGTGTGATGCTGTGACAAAACACATTAAACATTTGGGATCAGTTATTTCTGATATAATACAATGGGCTAATAGCAGTGATACACATTTGCTGACGTTTGTGGTATAGTCCGCCTCAATACATAAATAACAATGGTAGCATGTTGCTGCTCTACACAAGTTGTGATAAAACTGTTACTTATTCCATATAAGGCAAAGATAAAATGTTTTCTGCATCCCAACACGTCATCATTTGATTTAAGCTATATTACTGATGTAGAACTGCTGTTTATATATTGTGCTTTATTTAACAGCTTGTGTTCCCACCATGAACCATTGGCTCTAATCAAAATAATTAGCTGCTGGTTTCTTAATGATGTGGACGCTTCGGATGCGGTTGGCAGCGTCTTTTTGTTCTCATTAAATGCTGGTCAGCCGTTGGAAAGCAATATGGCTTATAGAAAATAAACAATACCTTAGAGATTAAAGTTTAGCTTGCTCCTTTTGAGTCACCTTTAGATACAATATAAGTACAGTTTGTTTTTCAGTAGATTTGCTGTAATCACACATGACTCACACCCACATAAGCGCCCATTCCGTTGTGTGTCTAGAGGGATGATTGTATGGATAGAGAGCCTTCCAGCCCACAAGGGAGCTGGACATGCAGGCTGCTGGCTATAGTAGATTGACAATAAGACACAGACGTTTTCCTAGCTCTCTAATTGGGGAGATATTGGTATGGTTGGTTCTGAAAAAAAGTGAGTCTGAGATAGGTCTGTCAGCCTGGAGCAATGGAGTGAAAACAAAAGGAATCAGGGAGGTGTGAAAGAGCAGAAAAGTGCGAGGAACAGTGTTTATAGAATATGCCCCGGTTTGGCACTCCATTTTCATTCTTGTTTGATTCTCTCCCTGCCTTTCTTATTATCAGATGAGGCATTTGTACTTTGCCACGGGAAAGCCTTTTGATGGATAACCCTTTCTTCTTTCCTTTTAAAAAGCTTTTGTGGAGGAGACTTTGATTGATGGTATGGTGCGTTCATCAGCTAAAATTCAAGCTATCTGTGAGTCCTATTTTAAAGGTGTACACCATGTACCGTGCGCATCAGGGACTGGAAAGATTGTGATCTGTTTTTTTCAAAAGATTACTGAGGCCTAGATGATTTAAAAATGAAATATGAAGGTTTCACTCATGTGTGTAAGAATCAAGAGTCAACCCTATCCCCTGGACATTTTGTTTTAAATACTAGAACCCATTTGTTTCGACAGTGTGTTTTGGGACATAATAACTTAATTATGTTCTGTTTAACGTTGTCAAGTTTTATTTTTTAAATCTTTCGTTTTTTGGTATTAGACCAGCTATAATGTTGCCCTCAAAATGGTTCCAGTTTAAACATGAATGTATCAGCATGGTTATTACCATTTTGCTTTTGTGACCATAAATGTAGGTTTCCCCGATTTGTACGGCAATCCATTTAATGGTTGTTGAGTTGTTTTCACTAAAACCCAAAAATATCAACCTTCTGGCGCAACAGAAAAAGGTTATCCCTTTCATGTGTGTAATGTATAGGTTTATGTGGATGTAAATGGTCTTCATAGGCTAACATCCCAAATCTCTCCCCCTGCCTGAAATGCATTGATTGTTTACTTCCATAACATTGTGACATCTATGTAACACCAATCAGAGCTGAATTGGCTCTCTGAGACACGCAGTATGAGAGAAAATCATACTTTTTTTTAACCATATAGTATATAAACATGTCAATATAAACGTAGGAATTAGCATAATGGGGCCCCTTTAACAGTCACACATTCAAAAATGTGGTTAACATTGTGAAACAGGCGATTTACTCAAAACTACTTGGTTGCGTAAAGACAAAACTAATTATTGCGTAACAGAGATTATAGTTTTTATTAAAATAAGTTTTTCTGTGATATTGCTAACCTTACTGATGGGATGTCAGATTGATACAAATAGGAATAAGGCTCCTTATACTGTATGCTGCTTGTACAAACACCTTGGGTGGAAGACAGTTAGTTTAGGTGGTCACATTTGTTGTATTATACATGAAATGTATTGTACATCTTAGACTGTACAATTGCATAAAACATACAATATACATCCTCCAAACAACTGCCATTGTAAACAAAATGTTAATTTATTATTTAGAATGTTTGCAGAATTATATTTGAAAACTCTATTCTAAATAAGAACATCAATTACATTTCTTTTAAGAGAAAATGTGTTTGCCATACTCTGGTTGTATCTCTATTTGTTTTCAAATGTACAAATAGCAGATACCGATAATTGTTCACAATGTCAGAGTCCTTGACTTCTATAATAGTTGTTTTGTTGTTAAGTTACAGGTCAAAACGACAACATTGAACAAAGCAGCTGAAGGAATGTATTTCGTTCCGCTGCTGTATGAAATAGTCAACAAGAATAACAACTTTGAGTGTGTGCCTTTCATTGTCAGTTGTAAGAGTCTATTCCATTTAATTGTAAGGCCAATACTGTTTTTCACTGGTCTCACGCGCTTTTTTTGAACAGAAATGTCAATAATCCAACGTGGATCTCGATATAACTCCGGAATGCACAAGTTCAGCAGCAGCACCATCCTGATCCCAGAAAGCTATCATTTGTATGCTATGTGAAGGTGCACCTGTTCGGGGAGCTGGGTTTCTTGCTGACTCTGACAGTTTTTTAGCACAGCCATGGTCTCGGGTTCAAAGGGCAGCCCATCTCTCCCCCTGGCTTGACTCGTGCAGATTAAGTCGGCTTCCCGTTGCGGTGAAGCTCGTTATCATTGGCGGTTGTTGGAGCTCCCTCTTCACAACCGCAGCAAGACAGTGTGGCAAGTCTTCCATGTTAATTACTGTACCTACAGACCTGAGCATTTTTCAATACTTAAAGTGACCATGAGTTAAAAGGCACTTCAGTAATTTGTCTGATGTGATTCAGTCCCTATTGTCAGAAACAAATTACACTGCACGTAGCACCTGTTTCCCATGGCCGCGCAGTGTTTTTCTTACATTCCGCTGGCTCCCTGTGTCTTTCAGAATAGATTTTCGTCCCTCCATGCGTTCTTTTGAGGTAGTAAATGGTTTGGCTCCTCAGCGCATCACACATTGTCTATCACTTTGTGTCTACTCAACACCCCGAGGTCCTCTGCAGGATGCCATCTAAATGTCCTCAAATTACAACAAGCAAATGCAAAATGCTGCTTTTATTGCCTCTGCCTCCAGGTTACAGAGCTGCTATGCACCCTGAGAAGCAGCCTTAAATGGCCATTTTCAGACATTCTTTTTTTGTATCATGTTTTAATTTAACATTTATTCTCAACTCTTTTTACATAGTGCCTTGACTATTTTTATTATATTTTGTAAAAGCACCAGTGAGTTGTACTATAGAGTATACAACGTGACGGACTATGAATGCATACTTTTTATTTAATTAATTACATAACATTTTGTGCGTCATTGCTTCAAAACATGACTCATGTTCTTCTCTTTTGAATTGGTGCATTGATAGTCAGTGCCCTCACAATCTGGAACTACTTGGTTACAATTAGAAAACTTGGTTAAGAAGATTTGGAAAAGATTGTCGGATATCAACTTTTAATAAAGGTAGCAAATGGCTTGTGACCATTGTCATAGTTTCAAAGTGACACATTTTGTGACACAAACAACTATTGAATTCAACCTCATTATGTAATATGGTGCTATAAAACAGCACATTTTCACATTTGCTCCTGACAGACATGAGTCCTTAGAGGCCTTTCTGATTTATTTGTTGACATTATTATTTTTGTACATTTAAACACATAATGCAATTATAATTTGTTTGGGACAATCACACATCGGCTTTTGCTGTTGTATTAAAGTACCTGCAAGCTTTAAAAAACACTCAGGAAAACTAGGACTCCATAGCAAACTATATTTTATCATATTTTCACATTGTTGTGTCTAATTTGGTAACAGCTGTGGGGAAAAAGCAAGTGCATTACCTTAAGCACTGTTTATGAACTTACTTAAGTCTGAGATACTGTTTTCTTATTTTGTGCTATTTTTATTATACCACATTTAAGAGGGAAATGAATGATTGATTTGTTTCAGCACTCCTGTAGCTGTTTTAAGTTGCTGTACTTTGCAGATTGAGTTGAAACAAATGTGACATAGCACCAGCTGGAGCATGTATTTAAAATCCGAAACTTGTGCTTGGTTGAAGCAATTTTCCAATACTACTTTTCAGCACAAACCGTTGTTCCCATCGAAAAGAAACAGAATAATGTTGTGGCGTTTTTTCAACAGAATGAATGCTAAACATTATCATGTTTAGCATTTCTGTTTGGGGTCATCACCTCCCTCCAACATTTTAACCATTCTTTCAGCCATTTTAAGCATTTCTGTGATTCTCATTCAAGATAATTTGATGTTGTGCTTGTAAGGTAGCATGCAGTTGACACTGATAATGAATGTGATGAAAGCAACATACAGTATAGGCTGCCATAATGTCTTGAGATCGTTAGAACAAGGGCCTTTTTCGAGCAACGCTATCACATAATCAGAAAAAATGTAAAGATGCTAAAGCCACATAAATGCTTTACCCATAAGAGCGTACGTGTAAATAAAAAAGTAGCTGGGTGTCTGAGAAGCCATTCTTTTCACATTTGTAGCAGGCCCACAGCAGGTGTATAGCCACACTTGAGAGAGAGAGATGTGCAGGCAGGAGATTTATGCTGCTGTTTTATAGCTACTCTCATTTTCTTTTGAGATTGGCTTGCAACATTTGGGACTGGATGATTGGGACATAGCAAATGGTTTAATACCAACAACTGGTGATTTGGAAAAAAAGTTAAAAAAGTTTCATATTGCCCCCTGTTTTGCTAGATCAGACTTCAAGATAATACTTTTAATGTTTAAAATATGACATGGACTTTAACCATCCTACCTGTCACCTTTATTCATGCCTTATCATATTTTCTTTATTGTTTTAAATGTAGGGTCCCTTATAGTAGATGACATAATACAAAGTGTATGCCAAAATAGTTTCATTTTGAAGAACGTCTACCATTATAAAAGCCACTTCTTCTCAGTGAAGCCATGCTTTTAAACGTCTTTGTCACACCATATAATTAATTAGCAAACATAAGGTTCGCATATTTACCACTTGTAATTATTGCACATTCTTTAATCAATGGGGCTTTGATTGGGGAGAGCGATGGACAAAAGAAAACCCTTAATTTCCATTTATAAAATGTCAATTTCACGTCTGACATTTTTAAAACCAGGATAATGTAAATGTGCTCTTTAATATGCATTGGATGACTACATGCTCATACCAAAACACTGAGGCTAACAGGTCCCTGGTTAAAAAACTGTTGATTAACCGTGTATATTGTTACTGTATGTTTCCGTTTGAGCATTCCAAAAGGAAAAGCTTTGTAAATGGTGACTTACCAATGATTTTGGCAAACACAAAAGCTCACTCTATGTTTCCACTTAAGGTCAGCTCCAAAACCACATGCTAGTTCTCTTCTTCTTCTTCTTCTTCCCACATGCTTTTAATCACATACACACTTTAATTACCTGTTGATATGCTATATCTTGGCCTCAGAAGTAACACTAGATTACGACTGTAGGGAAGCTTAGCCAGGTATGCTAATGTTAGCCGCTAGGTTTGGACCAGCAAGCATGTTAGCCAGGTGTGCTAATGTCAGCCGCTGAGGTTGGATCGAAAGGCTACGTTTGTTAGCTAGGTCTTGTAATATTAGCCGATAAGGTTGGATCAGATAAACATACCGTTAAATTAATTCCTCACACTATGCTGTTGCATATATCGTGCTACAGCGCCATAGACTCTGCTTCAACATAAGAACAGATTCAAAGCTCTACAAATCTGCCGTCCCTTTGAGCAGTTGCAAAGCTACGATTGTACAGTCACTGTACTGCGGAGGGGTTCAATGAACAGTCAACTGCAGGTGAATTAACATAAATGGCTCTGTGTTCAAAGGGTCATTCTGTTTTTATCAAATGGCTTGAAGCAAATGTGCCGTCATAATAAACACGCCTGAAAAAATGTGTGTACTTCAAGGAAAAGTATTTTTTATAGATTTTTGTATTGTATGTATAAGGCCTAAGAAGATCTGGAGACAATAATGACACTGCTCGCTCTACACATTTGCATCATCCCTAACACCATATAATCATTGAAACTCTTCCACCCTCTGTAGAATGCTCTTCTTCACGGACTATGGGAACGTGGCCAAGGTGGAGCGCTGCAACATGGACGGCACCAACCGGACCCGGCTGGTGGATTATAAAATTGAGCAGCCCACAGCTGTGGCATTGGATGTTGTGAAGAAGCTGGTTTACTGGGCAGATGCCTTCCTGGATTACATCGATGTGATGGATTACAACGGCAGGAACAGGCACACCATTATTCACGGGAGCCAAGTGAGTGTCACATTTCACTGTAACGCTGCTTTATGTCTTTAATGGGCTCCACATCATACAGAGCCATTGTGGACTAACGTCATTGGGAATCCGAACAGACAATTGGCTTCTCCTATCGCTAGCGTCTCATTTAGGAGACTCCAAATTGTAACATGAGAGGGGTTTTTTAATTTTCTGATTTAGGGCACCGTGCTTTATCAGTGCAAGACAGGTGGTACATTCACTGGTTGTTGTTTTAATTCTCTAGTCGTTTTTATAAAAAGGGTCTATTGAATGGGGAATATAGATGGCTAATTTAATTGAAGGAATCGAGGCACATGTGTGTCTGTCTTCCAAATGAGCATATCAATAGTCTCGTTCCCCAAAGTACCTGCTTGAAGCCTTTCATCAGTGTTTTTGACTATTCATTAAAACGCCCTTTCAAGCAACTTGGACTAGATACTCACCCTTTATGAGGAGGAAACGTACATTTCAAACACCTTATTTTGTATGCAGGTGTTCTTTGCATAATATTGCCTCCTTCTCTAGCTTGTGGCCTCGTTAGAGAGAGGATCATGCATCTTCAAGGACAAATGCCATGCAGCTTCTTCCTACATCTTTTCCATATACTTTTTTTTATTTGTATCACAGCCATTGTTATCAGTGTTCAGAGGCAACACATTTCCTCACAGATGAACTCACTAGATGACTACGCAATTTTGTGTAATTTTTCAAATCAAGCTAATTTCAAGTACTTTCAGTTCAAAATGTCACAGGATGTCATATTTGAAGAGGGTCATACTGTACATGAGAGGTGCCCTCAGAAAAGGTTGCACAGAAAATCAAAATGTGTCTTTATCCTCACGGTCATTTTATACAGATACTGTATTGTACTTCTGAAATCACGTAAAAGGTCCTTTCATATATTAATTCAATTTATATCTTAAAATAGTATATTTTCTGGTGATTCAATTAAGTTAGAATCAATTAGTCCATATGAACAAATCCTATGCTAAGGCTTATTTTTGTAAACTTCTGTATGAACAAATATTTCATAGATGAAAATTATAGTTTTTTTGTAATTCAATTAATAACTAAAATTATAATAAGTACAATTATAGAGACAACTATTTCGAGCTACATATTGACTACATTTACAGGCATTTCAACAAATACAGAGCATTGAGGCAATGGTTTCGTTGAACTGTAGTCCAGTTTTTAATCACATTAAGTGGTAGAGTATGCCATTATGTGGAAATTCTGTTCTTTTTAAATATTTCACATCAGATTTTCTGATCAATTGAAGTTAGTATGTGCTTGCTGTTCTCAATTTCTACAGAACTATGTATCATGATATTTAAATATTTGATTCATTTCATTTCAACAAAATCTGATCATATTGAATTTTGCCCACCCCTCATATTGGATGCTTGTTACTGTTGAATTATGCTCAGACAAGCTTTCAATATTGTACGATGGCTACAGTACATGCTGCTGTTATTTTGTAGATAAGTAATATGGCAATGAAAGATAAAGATACGAAAATATAATTTCATTGAATTTCTAATGTGTTACATTACATTACACAGTCCTACTTTTACTTTATTCCTTTGATGTCTATCGTCTTTGCTCGATTCGTTCCTCACATTCAATCCAGCAAGCAGCAAAAAGCATTCATTACACATAGACAAAGATTCATGTGCAATAATCACACAGTCTTGTGTGAGATTGTTTTTTAAGGTAGAGTGGTGAGGCCAAATCCATAGAGAGAGACGGTTGAGTAGATTTGTATTTATTTAATTATTCTCTGCATGTTTCTCAGTGCCCCTGAAGTTAAGGTGTGAGCTGAGGTGTACTTCCTGTGAATACGGCTCATCCGGCCATGTTGCTTTGTGTGGGTGTCAGCCTGCTAAATGTAGCGTGGAGGCTGTGTGTCAGGGCCATAGGCCTCCCTGTGGAGTCCATTTTGTGATCCCGTCTAGCATGCCAAATGTACAGACAGCTTTACCACGCTCTCCTATCGCCGTCATGATTGTTGCATGATTAATTAAAATTTACACATTTGTATTGTTTTCTCAGCTGGTT
Source organism: Notothenia rossii (assembly GCF_949606895.1). Taxonomy (NCBI): domain Eukaryota; kingdom Metazoa; phylum Chordata; class Actinopteri; order Perciformes; family Nototheniidae; genus Notothenia; species Notothenia rossii. Next base: position 72,679,773 of record NC_136904.1, read on the forward strand.
TTACCTATTTTTGTCCTCAGGGATGAAGTTAATGTTCTAAACATGAGTCTTCTTGTTTTCCAGGTGACTTATATTTATGCATTAGCTGTGTTTGAGGACTATCTATATGCTACCCACTCTGACTCCTCCAAAGGGAGTTCCAGCGTGGAACTGCTACAGATCCACAGGTTCAACATGACAGCGGAGAGCAGGACAATGGCCAGCCTGGGGAATACCAGGGGGCTCCGTGTTTACCACAAACTCACTCAACCAAAAGGTACAGGACATTTGATAGATGGGTTCACATGTGAATGTTTGTGTCACAGTCCTCCCCATGTTGTGACTCACAAGCAGGCGTCTGGGTAGTACAGAGGGAAGATGCTTCATTGACTTATAATGATTAATCTGTCCTTTCTGATTATGTCCACAGTCAGGAGTCACGCATGTGAAATCGTTTTGTATGGAAAGCCGGGTGGATGTTCCCATATCTGCCTTCTGAGTGGCAGCTACAAGTCCAGATCCTGCCGCTGCCGTACAGGATACAGTCTGGACTCAGACGGACAGTCCTGTAAAAGTCAGTACATATTTTTCCTCAGATTTAATTTAGTGCTGTCAATCGATCGCGATAATCGCCATAATAATCTGTGACTAATTGAATGAATTATGATTAATCACAGGTTTAAAATACTAGTATGTACCTTTTTTTTGTAACAAAAACACATGTGGTGTTTATAATTAATATAAAATAAATGCATGACCAAATGGTAAGATAAATCATGTAACAGTTTTATTTGCCTTTTCACTACCATGCAGTTCATGGTAAAGATACAGGCTGAATGAGGGGGAGGAAGTTGGGGTCAAGCTTGGTAATATCAATCAATTGCATATATCTTTTTTTTATAAATGTTATGGTGTCCAGATTAATCACAAGTGTTAATGTGTTACAATGAAAGCCCTTATTTGAAAATGTGTGCAACTTTGTGTATTGAAGTACATGTTCTTGTAAACAGTCATATAACTGGTAGTGCTTCCTCTAAGAACACTAATCCTCACTAGTGCCTCAAAAGAACGTTTTGCATCAGTGCTCCCTTTGATATTAGCATTAGCCGGTAAAGGTCATGCGTCATACTAAAGCTAACAGAGTGCCACACATGCGTCAGCTTTGTAGACTGACATTGATAGAGATGAGCACTAGTGGACCACAGACCCATTTGAAAGAGACGTTCCGCTATCGACCTGTCGCCGGCCTGATTGATTATCGCCATAATGAGGATTTAAGTTTATCTGCATTTGTTGGCTGCTCTGATCAATTGCTGGACATTGTGTAGTTGACAATAAAAGCAGAAGATCAAATTGATGACACAATCAGAGGGGCCCACCAGTGTTCGATCGGGGTAACGATGCATCGAGAGACTAGCCATGACACAGTTGATTTATTCCCCCCTCATAGATGTTCTGATGACACCAGCTATCTCTGTCTTGCCCGCGCTTTCCGTCTCCCTAAGTATAATGAGATTCGGCGCTAAATGGTAGTGCTTCTTCTTACAGCAGTCACCACGGGGTTTGATATCTGGGTCTCTCGCAAACCTTAATTTTCTCCTGGGTAGTTGATATCTCCCTCACAAAATGATAAATTGAAGGGAGGCATGTGTGGTCCTCACCCACAGCATCCCAGTCTCTTGGGTAGGGGCTGAGAGCGAGGAGAGGAAGCCCTCCTTTATTCTCCTCTTGCCTTTTCCCGAGGATCCCAAAGGGTTCGAGAACATACAGGCCCCTGTGCGGCTGGCGGGCCGCCGAGGAGCTGCCTCAGCTTTCTAGGTCTCTCTGTTTGCCTTTCTACATAGACACCATGGTATTTTTGTTCAGAAGCAGTGTTCACAGCCAAGGTAAGTATTGCCATTGTCTGTTTGCTCAGGCATTTTCCTTCTCCCACTGTCAAGGCAGCTTTGTAGCGGGAGCATGATTGAAGGGGTAGAGTGAATTTATTGGCACTGATTACTGGCTCCATTAAGGTGAATGGATGGCCTTGGCTCTGGCTCTCATATAAAACAATGTGGCCAGTAAGAGGGTTTAATGCTTGAATCAGCATTGATAAATTACACCAATTAATGACAATAACAGTAAAAAAAGGTCCGTCCTTTCTTGCCTCTTAGAGCCCAAAAACGATCTCTTCCTGTTCTACGGTAAGGGGCGTCCAGGGGTGATCCGAGGCCTGGATATGAATATCAAGTCCAGCGATGAGCACATTGTTCCAATCGAGGACCTGGTCAACCCTCGGGCCATCGACTACTATGCAGAATCGGGACACATCTACTTTGCTGACACCACCAGTTTCCTTATTGGGCGGCAACAAATTGATGGAAACAGCAGAGAGACGATACTCAAAGATGGTAAGTGTAATTTGTTTTATTTACTGCAACATTTCCCTAGAATACAGTAAACTGACTTCAATACTTTATATCGGTCAGTCCTGACCAACTTGAAGAACGGTTAGGGCCATTTCTAACACCCTCATCTACTTAAACACACTCATTATATTCTAAATGTTGTGCTCATTTGTATAAAATATTATTGAATTTGCTTTACTAATCCGGCAAAAGGCTGCTCTGTAAACAGACAGTTATCAATGATTCATAATTTATACAAACAGCATCTTTCTATTTCAATATTAGAGATATATTTAATGTCACTAAATGTTAATTAATTAAATATACAACCCTTCAGGATACCACATACTTGAAAGCTGATCATATTCATATTCATTCCTTGCAATCGTATTAATATCTGTTAGTTGCTCTAACATATTTTACATTCATTAAACACAGATATTTCTGTTTGTGAAACCAATGAAAGCCATACTGCACACGTTTTATTGTATCCAACCTTAGAACACGTATTTGGTGATTCTGTTGTAGAACTGGACAATGTTGAAGGGATCTCGGTGGACTGGATTGGGAATAACTTGTATTGGACCAACGATGGCTACAGAAAGACAATCAGCGTTGCCAGACTGGAGAGAGCCTCACAGACCAGGAAGACTCTGTTGGAAGGGAATATGTCCCACCCCCGGGCCATCGTGGTGGACCCTCTAAACAGGTCGGAACAAATTGGTGGCTATACCAGCAGCTATTTCTAATCATTCGTTTTGTCTGGTCTGGAATGGACTCAGCACATTTTGGAAAAAGTGGTTGCATTGGTACTAAACTGTGTAGTGTGTGTAGGGGTTTGCAAAATCTACTATTTCAATTTTTTCAATCATAATACATTTGCAAAGGTTTGATCAAATTGATGACTGAATTTACAAGATCAACTTCTACTTCCACGTCTTTACTAGCCAAACCTTTCTCAACAACTCCGAGATTACATGCAAACTCTTAGATTGCTGTCAAATATATGCCTTTGCAGTTCACATATTTTTTTTAGCAAATGTTCTTAACAACCAAAAGCATAACATGCAAAATATGTTTTAAGACTGCCAGATTTCAAGCACAACCAAAGTAGTTTCATAACCATTAAGTAGGAGAAACGTTTTTTGAAGGCAGAGTATTTCTGTAGTGTGCCATTGAATGAGTCATGGTTTCCAAATATCTCATTGGATCTGAAGTGGCATACAATAATCCATTTTGATCTCCTTGTTGTAAATGTATTAATTACAGTATGGTTCTAGATAAGACCACTTAGCTTTATATAGATGTAAATATCTCTCTGCTTCAAAAGTGAATCATGAAAATCATTGGTTTTAGCATAAATCAGCTAGGACTGATTATCACCTCATGCATATCTCAACATAAAACATGAAAAGGTAAACCAGCATGGTTAGACTGAGACAAAATGTTATTTTATTTTAAATAGAATAGTGGCTCATCTTGCTGCAAATACACCTTACACAAAGCTACCAGTTATTTAGCCACAATTAACCTATTTCATAGCTCTGTCTCTATGTCTTCTCGCACATCATCTGTGCAATTGTTATGGAGGACTCCACCAGCAGAGATGGTATTTAACATACAGAGGAGATGCTGCAAAGCTCAAATTCATTGAGCGTCTTAAGGATCTTAAGGATTAACATTTTAAGGCTTAAATCGTATTAACACACACCAAATCCATAGCAGTCAGAGATTAGTCTTCAAGCCTCAAGAGGGTTGCTCCTATCATTTTGCCATACACGGCTGTTTCAGTGCTGTAGGTAAATACACCAAACCAAAGCCCAAAACTTAATAATACTTGGTTTTGAATTTTGCCATTTCCCTTTTTACTCTAATATGTTTTAATACTTACTTTACAAGAAGCAATCAGGTTTACAATTAGCTTTTTTTTCTATTGTTGTGCCTGGTTTTCTCCTCTTACAATCACCCAGATTTAAGCATGCAAAATACTTGTCACAGTGGTCCAGACTGTAAATCGAAGGAAAAGGAACACACTGATTTTCAAACATAAAATCTATGTGCATTCGTGCAAAGGGAAACAAAGAATCAATTGTTACAACTGTGGTGAGAATACAGCCATACACTTGTGAGACTAATGACGAAATAGCATGTTTCTCCCCGTGTCAGAATGTTCATTCCTGATAGATTTACTGAGGCAGCAGTGTCAAGGGGTGGAAATATCACGTCACTTTTTTTAATACATGGATTAATAACTTCTACTCCGACCCTCCCGCTTACAGCACAAATTATTAGAAAGCTAGTTTTGGGTCTCTGAGGGAGCATTCAGCCCGAACCCGAGAGTCCTTTGATTTCTATCTGCTCTGCTGGAGGGGTCTCTTCAGGTAACATTGATGCACCTCTGCATCCTTGCTACCATATTTTCTGCTCTGTCGGCCGCTTCTAGTCTGTGTTGACATGATAAGGACTACCGTTGTCGACTTAACAGAGTCATACCTCTCTATCTTCGCTGTATTATGGAGCCAAAACAGACTTGTGTTTTTATAAGGAATGCTCATACAAATAACATACATTTTTGAGTTAATTGATACACATTTAGTAGTGCTTTAATCGGTTTTAGTCAACTATTGATGCCTTGATGAATGTGTGTTTGTGTTGTCACTTATTTGATTACATTGCTTTGTAGAAACTGCGTGCGTGCGTGCATGCGTGCGTGGTATTGCTGAATAATTCACAAGGTCGTAAAGATGACTTGAAGTCTCCATTCACCTCCATATCCCATTCCGTTTCATCTTCCCTTAGCCAGAGCTCTATCATTGATGAGAACAGGGCGCCACATGGCTCAGTCAGCATCACTCAAACGGAGCAAATCCCCATGGCATAGTTACTAGAGAACAGATCACGTCAAATCGTTGACCCAATCACGTTTCGAATACCTCAGGCCCATTGAGAGTTCCAGTCTCGGCATACACAAGATATACTGAAAACTTAATTTGTTTTGTTTTATGGGAATATGAGGCTTCCAACTTTCCCTCAATGTGCAGTCAAGCTACACTTCAGCTTAATAAGCCTGAATAATTTCTCAGGCTACGATGCACTCTCTTTCTGACTTTTGGGGATGTTTGGTTATTTGGTTTTACATGTGGGACATTTGTATTCCAGTTAATTTCGATCTCAGTTAAGAACGCTCTTGTCACAATGTTTTCTGATCAAATGCCTATGCGGTTGAATTTGGCAGTACAGGTTCCGTTCTCTCTAATTCTTCCCAAATTAATGAATGAACGCTGTGAACCGAGCAGCTCGCGTACGATTCACAGGGGTCACGCCGGGGGTACAGAACACACGACACATTTCACTGTGAAACGGAATGCATCAATTTGACAAATGATGTCATATGTGTATGGATCGATAAGAAATCAAAGCAGGGGAGCGCTGAGGAAGGAGATCAACCATCCAACATCGTTATGTCACGAAAGTAAGGGCGGGGATGAATGAGGAGACAGCTGAAATGAAGTGCCTGAGATTGAATTTGGAATGTGATCATTGTTAGTTTGAATCCTGTGATGACTTATAAGGCGCTTTCACACCGGAGTACTTTTCCCCGTACTTTTCCCTTTTAGTTCCGAATGTCCCTGGGATTTTGCGTTCAAACCAAAAAGAGAACTTAGTTCATGAGAACTTTACCCCCTTTTCAGTCCCCACTACAGAGCATGGATGTATAATAATAGAACCTCCAGAAAAACGTGATTCTGCGATCGCAGAATTTACCGCATAATCAGCAAAATGGCGCAGATTTTTAAAAGGCTGCATATTTATCAAAAGGCCGCAAAATCCCCGCATTTTTCCACACAAAGTTGAGAAAAAAAAAAGTTAACTCGTCTTGACGTGGCGTCATCAGCTCGCGCATCACAGAATGTAAACAACACTGTATAGAGTGAACGTGTGGAGCTCACACGATAGAGAAAACACCAAGATGAAAAAATCTAATCCATCTCATTTACCGACGAACATTTCTACTAAAGACCGGGCAAAAAGTGGGGGGAAACTATTCTGGACCCCGTGCAACTGTGTGTTGGAGCATAAGAGAAAATCGACGGTGACGACCCACTTTGATTCATTCAAACATTCGAAAATGCTTTCTGCTGCTACGGACAAGAAAGCCAAACAACGCACGTTCACCGAGGCATCAACCTCCAAAACCCTTTCGAGGGCTACAAGAAAGATAACGAACGAGTAAATGAAAACAGAATGAGGCGGAAAAGTGTGTGGGGGGGGGTGTGAGATTAAAATAGCCCAATTGCTTTTACAATAAATAAACATTGAATTTGTTTAATTGAATAGTAAAGGGGTTTAAACGTTAGTGGCAGGTTGTGTGTGAGAGAGAATAAATAAGACAGCCCAATATTTTAATTTTTTTAAATTATTTTTCCCCACATATTTAGCATATTTCGCAACTTCCCGCAATTTCACCGCATAAAATCACATAAAAACCCAGCATGTTTAATCGCATAATCAAGGATTTTAGCCCGCATAATCAAGGAATTTAGCCCGCATAATCAAGGATTTTTGCCCGCGTTTTTCTGGAGGGTCTATAATAAGAACTGGATACAGCGTGGGAGGCGGGGTCTCGTTCTTTCCTATGAGAGCTGCCCATTGGCGCATGAGGAAAAAAATGGCCCAACTTTTGAGAGAGCGAAACGTCACAGATTACCCGTCATGCCTGGCTGTCAAAGCAGAAGTACCCGTATGTGCGCTCATAGAGCATGTGCAGTTGAGTTGCCCATTAATCCCCGCCCTCAAGCTCCCAATCTCAGATGCGCGTTCATAATGCAGAGGAAAATAACTCAGAATAACGTTATTAGCACATTTTACAACTTGAGGACCTAATGTTTTCAATAAGGGCTATACAAATGTTCATACTGGGTAGTTTATTTGGTTAAAAAAAAATTATCCAACGATTTACAGACCACTCTTTCTCGATGTTAGTCAATAGGAAAAAGGGTCCGGCGCACTTCCTGGGGGCTTGCTAGAGAGCAAGTACTTTCCTGGGAGAAAAAAGTTCCAATTTCTAATGGGCTGGGCGAATTGCAAACCACGCCCCGTAAAACTCTGAAAAGTTTTGTGAAGCTGCCATTGTATTTGCTGACATTAACATTATTAGCATTAGCCCAGCGCACCAACAGAGAGAGACTAACTTATGTCGGCGTTCTGGCGATTTACTCGGAAGGCTTCAGTAGAAGCCAGTCCCCAACTCCAAGCCAGTCCCCAACTCTGGTCACTTCCGGCCGGGGACTTCGGGTGGCAGTATACGCATGTAATACATCTAGATTAGGCTTTTAGTGCATTTTACAACTTTAAGGACTAACAATTATAATAAGGGCTATAAAATAGTTCATACTGGGTAGTTTATTTAGTTTTAAAAAAAATATACGCTGATTTACAGACGTCTCTTTCCCCATGTTAGTCAATGGGAAACAGTTGTTTTTGGCCGGGTGACGTCACGGACTGATACGGAAGTTGCAGTACCGCCGTTTGGACACAACGAATGTTGGGCACAGAGTCCGGCGCACTTCCTGGGAGCTTGAGTATACTCTGTGAAGTTGTTTGCGGCCTGCCAGTAAACCCAAAGCAGAAGAAGAAGAAGTGACGTCAGCGGCTTCATTTGCGTAATCTTCCCTCAGGGATTTATTCCGGTGTGAACGCAATCTGCTCTTTAGTTCCATGGGGGAACTAAGTGCTGGGAACTAAGTACGGCAAAGTACTTGGTGTGAAAGTGGCTATAGATGCCTTACAATTTCAGTGCAATGATTATGGTTTTCTGTGTGCATGGTAGCTGGATGTACTGGACGGACTGGGAAGAAGATGAAGTCAACGACAGCATAGGGCGGATAGAGAAAGCCTGGATGGACGGATCCAACCGCCGCATTTTCGTCACCTCCAACATGCTGTGGCCCAATGGCCTGACTCTGGACCATAGCACAAGTACCATGTACTGGTGCGACGCCTACTACGACCACATTGAGAAGATTAATCTCAATGGGACAGGAAGAATGGTGAGTTTTAGTATGCATGTAGAGATCCCATGGAGCAGTTAAATTATGTAGAAAGTCATTTGCAGGAAGCATTTAAGCTGTGATTCTGCTAGACTTGAGGGTTGGGAATTGGGATGCTTCTGAGATTTTAATAGCGGGCCAGAGGGTGGAATGCAAGATCCCGAATGAATAAACCTCACCAAATAAACATGTTAATTTAAAAGTGTTAATTTTATAGCATCAACACAAGTAGTTGTACACCCTGAAGTGGTCAATAAAGACAGAAAGCAGTCACATTTCTAACAGAAAGAAATGTGCAGCTGGGTTTTGACAGGCTATGTATTACCTATATTATTTGTCTTACTTGTTGAGCAACAGTTTGGTTCAACTTATTGTCATATTGAAAGAAACTTGGTCCAAAAACACCCACACCACAGAAAAAAAACATTAACTGTCAGTTCAGTTTCATTCGGCCAATATTTCTGTGCTATTACAGCAGAGTTTGACAGTTTTTCAAACAAAATGATTATGTCAAGGTCCAAAGCCATTCCTATATTTTATTTATGATACAATGTTAATCTGCAGAGCAGTGAAATTATTGCTTGCGGCTCCTCTTCCAACCACAAGTGCCAACAAGACAGCCCTTCATCCCAAATGCTCCCATCGCCTCTAGTTTCTACTGGCATATTAAGCTAATGAATTATTTGCAAATGCTATTTAATCATTGCCAAGATTCGAGCAAACATTATTATAAGCAGACAGCGGCTTGTGAATAAATGTGTGCAAAGAAATTAAACCGCATTCATCATATACTGTGTTCTACTATATTCTAAGCCCATGTTCAAACACGGAGAGCCCCCTTTTTGAGATGATTGATTATTTTGTTGCTGATGGCATCTTTCCGTGGCCACGCTAATCTTTTGATTACACTGCATGTTTGCTCCATGTTGCAGGTGGTGTACAATGGAAAAGAGCTGAACCATCCGTTCGGAATCTCTCATTATCGTAATTTCATCTTTTGGACGGAGTACATGAATGCCTCGGTGTTCCAGCTGGAGCTGACCACCGGCGATGTGACCCTGCTGCGGAGCGAGAGACCGCCGCTATTTGGCTTGCGTGTCTACGATGCACAGAGTCAGCAAGGTTGGCTGTTTTTCCCTATTTTACTCCCCATTCATTGCCACTACTAGCTGAGAAGGGTTTGCCCTGAACATAGAACCACTCTGCTCTTGGTCCAGGCACCTAAACACATGTCTTTAATGGAGAGCACTTAATGTGATACACTTGAGATTTCTACTTGTACGCCTAATGGTGTCAAATGTTATGGCGCAAACCAGGGCATTGATCAACAGTGACAGTGACTTTAAAACCATCCGGGGCTCTTCTCTATGAAGTTAAATACGTGAATCAGTGTTTAGCTCAATTCTGTAACAAATGATGATGGATTCCTGCTGCTAGTAAGCTGAAAAGAACAGATAGGGGTATCGGATATGGCTGACAGTGGAGAACTGCCTTCACTGCAGAATCTTTTGCTATCCCATTATTGGCCTAAAAAACTGTGACACCTTGTTCACAACAAGGGCTGGTTGATGCTTTTGCTGTAATTTTGCTTGGATCCCTGGTGACATGATTTTAAACTCATGCAATAGCTTGATTCATTCTCAAAGTAATTTTTATTGATTTCAAGCCATTGTGTGGTGGACATTCTGATTTACAAACTAAATATCTGGAGAGGGCAAGGCAAGTTTATTTACTATAGCACCTTTCAACAAAAGGTAATTCAAAGTGCTTTACAAAAATGAGACATTAAGAACATGGCATTTAAAAACAGTCATTAAAAACATGATAAAATATACATTACAATAAAAAAATACATGAATAAAAGTCACAGTGCAGTGTAAGATATGAATAGTTCAATTGAAAGGACACCAAATCACACAGTTCATATACTTGGCAAGAGTCTGTAGGTTTGAGATCCAGACTCTTTCCACGTCTCAGCCTCCCTGGAGAAACGTGCTGCACTTTCAAAAACAATGCAAATATAAAAACACAAATGTGCCAAAACACATGCAAAAGAAGAAATATCTTCACCAACTTGAAAAATAATTTTCAGGTTTTACGAAAACCACTGCATGAATGAAACGCTACACTTTTGGCAGAGTGAGTCTGTTTCATAATTTCAAGTGTTTCGTCAGTATTTTTGAGAAGACTAGTTACATAAGCTATCTTACAGCAGATCACTTTTTAGTGTTGCCGTTTCTGTTGTGTTTTCAGCTTATTTGCAGCGTTTTGCATTTGTAATATTTTCTTTATGCAACCCTTTTAGTAAACCCTGCACATGTTTTGTCAAGGGAATGTTTTCTAAATGCTGCGCACGTGTTTTCATTTGGTGAGGATGTTTCTTTATTTGCATGTGTTTTGGCCCATTTGTGTTTTTATCTGTGCATCGTTTTTGCAGGTGCAGCGCGTTTCTACTGATGGAAGTGTTTTTGGTCGTTAGTAGTGCGTTTGCCGCTGTCGGCCACCGTATAAAAGAGGGATATTTCATGATCGAAGCGTGCAAAAAAAGGATAAGAAGTTATATTGCTCCTATTATACTGAAAGCAAAGTTCAAGCATAATTCTAACAGTTAAAACTCCTTAATTATAAGTTAAAGGTCATATGATTACGAAAACAAGGTTGTTGTTATTATTATTAAAGGAATACTAAAATGTTCCAGTACACAGGACTGAGGGAAAGTATAATGCCAAGTTCATGATGCAGATGAATGCTTGTCTTCTGTGTGCACAGCCTAGTTTTCAAAGAAATGTTACTAGAAATGTCTCCATCCTTCAAGTCACTGAATAGATTAATTGGCTGTCCAGTCTTCTGAGTATTAGCGATTGGCTCTTACAAAACCAAAAGCTTTATCTCATTGGCTCAGCCCTTCCTTTGGGCTCTGGGGGAAATGAAAGTGACAAAGGTGTCTCATCACTTAACTTTTTATGTGACAGTATTTTTTTTGCTCTTTGTTCAAAAAAGACAAATGATTCCTCCAAGAAAGATAAAAATGTCAAATGTCCCGCACCAACCGTGTTCCCAATAATTAACTTGATATGTGGTCATAGATCACGTGGCGTACGCCTCACACGTCTGTCAAAGAGTTTTGCAACAGTGACGTGATGTAGTGACCCCTGAGCCTCTGCTGTTCACTGTACAAAAGAGAAAGTAGACAAACCACCGGCGCTTAAGGTAGGCTTTAGAGAATGTAGCTTTATATTAGCAAGACACCTTATTTGGGATTTATTTCTCTAGGTGACAACGCGTGCAGTGTGAATTATGGGGGCTGCAGTACCCTCTGCCTTACCATCCCAGGAGGCAGAGTGTGTGCCTGCGCTGACAACCAGCTTCTGGAGAAGAACAATGTCACCTGTGCAGGTAGGAGGACATCATGAATCAGACAGAGGAAAATGCCTAATATCACCCTGTCCCAGTATACTGTAATTCTGGCTTCATCCTATGGGACAGACAACAAATAATAACCTCATTTTATCACATGCAAATCTGCTAATGAACAAATAAATACACATAGTTTTCAGATATAAAAGCTGACCTCACATAGGGTCATGAGACATTATTAACATGTTTTATATGCCATCATAACTATGCCAATAATTCCCCCAAAACACATATGTCATGAAGAAGTCTCTGGTTGATTTTTTACTTTTCTCACTTTTTCTCCCCGAAGCCTCCAGTGGTGGCCTGGAGCCACAGCGATGTAGAAGTGAGGAGTTCCAATGCCATAATCAGCGATGCATTCGGGCCCTGTGGAAGTGTGATGGAGATGATGACTGTCTGGATGGAAGTGATGAGGAGAGCCACAGCTGCTGTGAGGATGCTAACACGAGTCTGTGCTGCAGGCACTGCATGCAAATACATATTGAGATACGCCTACATTCAGCAAGTAAACACAAGTAACATCATTTAATAAAATAAATACTTTAATCATTCCAAATACATTTACAGCATTACAACAGCAACAGTATAGTTCAGATACAAGACAAAAATAAATGAGAAGATTAACATATTTAATAGAGGCAAACACATTTAAATATAACAAATAAAATAACTGCACATCCTTAGTACACTGTAAACCCACATATTGAAAATAGTAGTGTACTGATCATTACAATGATAATGTTGTATTACTTTTTACTGTTTTGCGGGGTAAGTACTACTTGAAAGTATACATTTAACAATTGTTAAATAGTATGTGCGTCTGACATCAGTAACGACACTCAAGAAAACATCACAAATGCCTGCAATAAGATGGATCTGCCCCTTCAGCATTTGATCTGATGAGATATATGAGGTCTTAAACATTTGACTTTTAAGTGGATCAACTTCGGAGAACTAAGGCAATCCCTAAGTTTTTAGCTTTCTCCTAACTTTTATTAAGGTTTACACTGAAAAGAAAATAGCAGCATTATAAAAGAGAACATATAAAGGTATTGAAATTGTAAAAAAAAAAGCGTGTGTTGCACACAACAATGACAATGTGAAATACCATTGAGTAATAACAAAAAGTTAAATGCAGAAGAATTGCACATACCAGGGTCATTGCACACTATTGTAATAGTACAGGAAACAGTTAATAATAAATAGTAAAGGATACATCTGTACTGCTGCCAGCTTCTATGTTCTTAAATGTCACTGAAGCAAGGGGTGAAAAGTGTTCCTCCTCCTCACTGAAGTCTCCCTTTTGCTCCTGTCAAGGCCGTTTTGCTCTTTAACTTTATTTAGCTAAAGAAAAATTATAGGATAAATTATTTGTTTAAACCCACAAAGTGTGTGTGTGTGTGTGTGTGTGTGTGTGTGTGTGTGTGTGTGTGTGTGTGTGTGTGTGTGTGTGTGTGTGTGTGTGTGTGTGTGTGTGTGTGTGTGTGTGTGTGTGTGTGTGTGTGTGTGTGTGTGTGTGTGTGTGTGTGTGTGTGTGTGTGTGTGTGTGTGTGTGTGTGTGTGTGTGTGTGTGGCTTTTGTGTTTCTGCCCCTGCCATCACGCACCGACCCCTGTCTGCTCTCATATTCCCGCATTATGTCTTGCAGGAACCAATGTTTATTTTTTTCACATTCTATCCAAGCTGCACATTTGAAAGAAACCCACAATAAATAAAGCTTCACCAGTTTGGTTCCTTGTCACAACAAGATGGCCAAAAGGTTCTCTGCTCATTTGTTTGTTTGTTTTAGTGGGCACAGAGGGTAAATGTACTTAGTTTAATTTAAACACTGATCCCTACCAAACACACATTAAGTGGATACATTAAATGAAATACATGGCAGTTTCATCAATATGTAGTAGTCACATTACATTACATATCATTTGTTAGACGCTTTTATCCAAAGCGACTTACATACATTCAGTACTGTGGGCAATCCCCACAGGAGCAACTTGGGGTGAAGTGTCTTGCCCAGGGACACAACGACATGCTGACTGCAGAGGGACTCAAACTTGGTACCCCCTGATTCGAAGTCCAGCACTCTATCCACTGAGCCACAGCCGCCCTCACATCTTAGACAGAGAAATGTGCCTTCTTATTTATTTTTGGGGAACAATCAAAATGTAATCCAGATAGAGGTAATGTTGCCCGTGACAAGACACAAGATGATAACGGAAGTCATTTGACTTCAGGTGTCAGCGTGGCACGCTCTTGCAGCATCTGGCATATCCAAACACCAGGTTGTCTGGAAATCAGAGGCAATTTATCATGCTGATAGTGTGGCAATAACTGCACATGAGTTTGCCCACATTCATTTAATATGATTTATGGGTTGCAAGGCTTAATGATTTTGGACGGTCAATGTGTAATTAAAGTTAAATGATTGAAAAGAAAATAAGGAGCTTGTTAGTAGTTCCAGGGAAGTTATTATATGAAAATGGCTTTAATATTAAACTAAAATCAAGGCACTGAAGCCAACAAATGAACTTAAGAACACTGTAAAAACTGTTACAAAAGCTCCATTACTCACTATTAAAGGACAAACCACCAAGGAAAAACTTAAGGGGATTATTTTCTTCAAAACATCAGTCCTTTTGTTGTAAAGATTAGTTCAACTTTGGAACAAGTGAAATCCCACTAAGAAGCTGTGAATCAACTGAACATGGAACTCAAACATTTTTCATTAGCCTTTTTAAATTATATTTCATTTAACTTACTGACCTCTGATCTTTGAACCCTTTGCAGATAATCACACCTGCCCCGTGGATCAGTTCAAATGCAGCAACAACCGCTGCATTCCCAAAAGATGGCTCTGCGATGGAACCAATGACTGCGGGAACAACGAGGATGAGGCCAACACAACATGCTCAGGTATGTACAGTATAGTACCATGCATGCTTGTCAGAAGTGGTTTTGTCGTATGAACTCTTAATCATTTCATGGAGGATCATGTCAGGAAGTTATCCCGAGTTTCCCGTTTCATATTTGTAGTCTTGTAGAGCTTTTACCATTAACTGGAAATACTTTGCCTGGTTTAGCCGAGGGATGGCAACTAGGTCACGTAGCTTGTTTGTTATTTGGTAATCAATAAACCATTGAATTGGCCAATTCAGTTTCTGCCCTTTAAGACAGAACTTCTAGAGTCTAGTCTTTAACAAGCCCATGCGTTTGCTCAATTACGCTGCCCACGAGCGGCTCTTTGTATTGTTCTGAAATGATGTTATTGGAAATACATTTTGTAATGCTGGGATCAACTGTGGCTCAGTTTATAGGTACTTCATTGACTCATTTAGGAATAGAGAAGGAATTTCCAAAATATAGTCTTCTTTCTAGACCCTTTTTTCTGTTTTCTTTTGTGTAAATAACGCTTCTTCTTAAACCTCGGATGTTTATTTTTGCATGGAAATGTCATCTACAACCCATTCAAGTGCTTAATTCTCTGGACCAAGAGCAGCTATTTCTAGTGTTCTGAAATCGTTGTATTGGAATATCTTCTGATTCCGTAGTTGACTGTGGGTCAGTTGATGTGTTGTGTGACTTTTGTGAATGTCTTAGAAATGCATAATATTCTAGCTCATGTAGACTGTATAGAGAGGCGAAGTCCCGCCCATCTATTTCCGCCCCATGGGACCTTATTTTGGAAAAATCATGTATTGAAGTCAATAGGGAGAGAAAGATTATCTTTCGATCCCGTTTGAATTGTGCCACAAATTACACATATGATGTTTGTCAATCTTAAAAAATAATTTCCATGTAAAAAAAGTCACAGTTTGTCGTAAAACTGTTAAGACTATGAGAAATACGACACTAGAAAGACTACAAATCCCAGAGTCGCGTAAGTGATGTCATTAACGTTTCACATTACACTCGTGTTACTCCCCGAAACCTTGTAAAGCCAGTCCCGCATGCTGGCTCTTACGGAACCGACTAACTCCCCTTTTTCGTATGTACAGCTCTCAACATGGCCATACTTGGAGTGATTTTCACCTCTTTTAATACTTTTCGCCTTATTCTGAAAGAAAGAGGTGAAATGTGCCAACGTGACGGCCATCTTGGTGTTGGTGAGAGACCAGAGGTGTAGTTAATTGAGCGTTAAGAGATCTATGGATACATCTCTCAACATCCATATGAAACAGAACTGTAAGCAGATTTTCTTTTTCTTTATGGATATTTTACAAATCAGTCCCCTTTCAAACTATATTCTTGTTTATTAATAACAACTTTTTTTACTGTCATATATTATTTTATATCTGTTATGTTATTTATAACTATAATGATTATATAAAGATGTGCCTTTACCTCACTGGTTGAAGAAAAAGCTTCATATATTTGTTAGCATAGCTAGCTAACCAGATACTAAGAACAACAAAGTTATTGACTGTCTGATCAGTATGACAGATGAACAGATCGCCACTGGGCTTTCAACTAAGACCCAGCCACGCAACAACTGCGGCATGTGTACGGCTCCTTATGGGTACTGCAAATTCTGAAGTGGCGGAGTGATGTTCTGGTGCTCTCCGTCAGCACTACACCCCTGTCAGACAAAACATATACCACGTGATGACACGTTAGGCTGTGTTGTGTTCAATGACCCTGACCTTAGCCAGGAAAAACAGGCACTCGCTTGTTTAATTATTTTGCGGTCTAGATTTCTTTAATGTTTTTCTTTTTTGCGTGTGTTTATAAATTACCTCGAGGGCTGTACCAAATGGCCTTGTATACGCCTTGTATACGGCCCGGAGGCCGGACGTTCCCCACCCCTGGTTTAAAGAAATATCTGGACTTTATATTAATGCATTAAGCTAGTTATGATAAAATGGTACTTTGCAGAGCTGTTTTGCGTTTGAAAGCAGTTATCACCATTATGCCTTGCCGCTCTTGAGTAGCTTCTGTGCAGTGCAATCAATATCATTGTATTAGGGCACTCTCCAGTACAAAAGGGTTGTAACACAACGAGAGGCGACTGTACTGTACGTCAGGAACACTTACTGTATATCACATAACCAACCATACCCTCAATGTAGCCTCTCGGAAGCTTTTTATCCTTGGAGAATCAATCAATGAGCATTAGCCAAAGGATGATGAATGTTCCCACATCGTCAGATTGACGTGCACATCCCACATCAGCAAGACATCCCGTGTCTGCTGCCCTCTCAGGCTCATCCCGGCCTTGCAGCATCTCACTGACAGCCACAGCACATTTCCCACTGCTTTCACACCTTCCTCGCGCTGCTATGTGATTGAGTGATAAAAAGTTTGCACCGCGCGGACATTGACATCATGGTGATGTAGTGATCATTAGGGTTGTTGTGCACATCCTGCATTGACTTATGCACGTGTGATTGAATTATGTGGCTTCTTTCCCAGCCCAGCCCTGTCAGCCCGACCAACTCTCCTGCCAGAACGGACGATGTATACCTCAGGCCTGGAGCTGCGACCGGGAGGATGACTGCGGGGATATGTCAGATGAAATATCATGCAGTGAGTCACCAATGGATTTTTGCCACATGTCATTATGGGCTGCCTCTGTGAATGAATCAAATTACTAATAATGGCATTAGGGCATTCAGAAGTTATTTACATCTTGCAGTTTAAAATGGTAATTGGCATACATTTACAATCTTTAAGATGTCTTTTTTCTCTTATGAGATTCATCTGAGAGGTGATTCGCTATGGTGACTTATTATTGGTTTAATCCTCAGGCGGATAAATGTTAAAACGTACTTTTTGTTTCAACATGTGACTATAATTTATGAAGTCTACTCTGCCAGAAACCTGTCAGCAGTCACTGTTTCGCCTCTAACCTCTTAAGCCCCACGGACCCGGTTCCGGGGCCGAAATCGCGTCATTTGCAAGAAACAACGTTTAAGGAACCTTAATATTTAATAAACTATGAATATTTTATATCCATATAACGGGAAAAAACTAATTTAACTGATCTTTTTCATTTTTATTTAAAAAAAAAAACACACACAATGCTAACAGTGAGCCTCTGAATTACCCCAGAGCAAAAAATGCTAACCTATTACTGCACCGAAAATCACTCCTAGCTCCCTTATTACTTATCCTAGCTGCACATCCGACACATCGTTTATGATCGTAAAGACACAGAATTTAACGGTGCCCACCTCAACACTGAAAGATACAAACTCGCGACGTTATCAACAAAAACGTACACCAAAACATGTGGCGCTAGGTAGCCTACAACGCCAAGATGGCTTTCCTTGGTTTTGTCTGGTCAAAACTGGTCTTCAATGGCATTAAAACGATAACAACGATGATGTAGTTAATCCATAGGTTAATATCCAATGTGGCTGTGTCCCCTTTGAAATGTCCTGATAATCTATAAGCAATAAAACTGCAATTCAGTTTTAAAATAGTAGAGCAGGCCATTCCTACGCTCTGTAGCGAGATTGAATGAGCGAAGAAGCCACCTTTTTTTTTTAACATGAGTGTGTGCGGGATGATTTAACTTCGATTCTATTGGCTCTAACGGTCAGAAAGAGATGTCACATGTCAAAATCGAAGAAGGTGGGCCAGAGATATGGAAAATCCACCCAAATGGCCCCAGAAGAGGTTCTTTTGGCTAAATCTGTCTAAAAAGGTCAAATATCACTTGTTTTGCATCAATCTTGATACAGGGTACTTATATGTTGTACTTTGGATTCCTAAAGCTTTTAGTCTACTAACCCATCATCCAAGGTTATTTGTTTTTCACTATAAGTACAACATATATTTTGGACGGACACTATAATTTAGAGTTCTTTACCATGTTCAATCTGAATTTTCTTTAAAATAAAAAACATCTATATTGATTCAGACTTTTCTACATCCAACTCATAGGTTTATCATTACTTTGAGAGAAAAGATTATTAATTTAACCCTTTTAGAAGGGAAGATATGGTCATTTGTTCTGGGAATGTCGTTTTCGACGTCTGAAACCTGAAAAACAGGCTTGGGGCTTAAGAGGCTAATGGGCACTCACACTGGGTAATTTGATGTAATTTGAGCATTATAATAAAATATTTCCCTTTTTCCCCAAATAATGTACTTAAAAGCACACCACCAAAGAAAACATCAAATTGCAGACTAAAATGTGAATAATTGGACCTGTTCTCTTATTTTTTTACTCCCATTTTGCATATATGTTGTGGCTGATCAGCTTTAGAGTGACATAGGAAAGCCATAACAAATAATGGTATGTTCTTATACGCAAAGTACAGGGAAAGAACTTTGGTTTTACCAGTGAGTGGCATGTCTCAAGGGATGGCAATGTCTTAGTCTTTTTTTTTTTTAATTGGTCCACAAATTTGTCCCAGATATAATATAAAAAATAAAAAGTTAACTGCATTGCCATGAATTTGCTACATATTCAGATGGGGCCACTGTGTCAAAATAAAGAATGCTATGACTATTTGTATGACTTCTTGAATATTTTGCCAGTGTCTTTTGCATGCAATACCTTATTCAATTGAGAGAGTGTTAGGAGTTGAATTATTGATGCTCTGTTCTTTCTCAAAAACTCAACATGCCCTCACTGATGGCATCGGCTTAACGGACTGGTGTTGAGTATACTTCTGTGCAGTAGTTCACTTTTCTTAAGTCGTGTCTCAGTGGTATTACACAAACTGTCAGCTTCAGTTATTGAAATTATAAGAAAAATACATGGCACGCCACGATGGCCCAAGCTTTTTGGAGTTATTTGAAGATGTATTTAACCTTTTTTTAAAGCAAGGGAAAAAGAGCGCTTTATTGTGGAAAATATGTTGTTGAAATGGATGAATTGCCAGCATGCATTTAAAAAGATGGGGGTAAAGGTTTTACAATTCCCCTTTGAATCACTAGTTGAATGAAATCAGCCTTTTACAGTGATAGAGCTGCACAGTGCTGTATTGCCTCAGCCTCCCTTTGTGTGTCCTAAAGCTGGTTCAATACGCAGCCACAAACAGCCAGGGTGTAAGCAGTAATTAAAGTTCATGCTCGGCTTCATTCAATCATAATCAAGCTGTGCAGCAAAACATATTCTCTGCCTTACTGTTGTCTGGGCCTCCTCAGGCATTACTCCTCTGTAGGCGCTGTACTGTGAAGCCCTGGCAGCTCACTTAGCATCAATGGCACTACTGTGGGTTTTACAACACCTGAAGCTCACTGGTGGCCGCCTCATAGATTGATGCTAATTTGGATTTTGTTTGTCAGTAGTTTAGTAGTTGTCACACGGTGTCTCATATTTGGCTCTCTGTTCACTCGAAGCCGTCATTATTTATGGATGCCGGTGTTCCATTTTTTGCCAGGCTCTCTGTTTACTTGAAACCTTCATTATTTATGGATGTTCGTGCTTCATTTTTAATGAATGTTAAATTCCAACTAGTCATGCGCTGTCAGTGAGACCTAACACATTTGTGGGAAATATAGAAGACACTTGTCAGATAAAGATACAATATGTCTTCTCGACAGCGCCTAAGGTATTCCAGGCAGCAGCATATGCCAGCAAATCAATTCAAATGTAGACTTGCATTTCAAACCGAAGTCAATAAAGTTTCAGGCATCCTGTAAAGATTTTGTGAAAAATACTCTATATAAAGCATCTCAAAATTGGAAACCATAATGTATCAGATGGGAATACAAATGTCAATCCTGACAATGTCAATAGTCCACAAACTGTGGTAGAATGTGAGCTATACTTCCTGAAGTGCCGGCGGAGAATATTGATGCTTTAACATAGACCAATTTAGTTCATGAAGCCTCCCTGTCTCCTGTGATGGATGTTGGATCAGCTAATGAATGACTGCAGAGGTGGCGATGTGCTTCCACTAACTTGCGTTGTCAAGTTACGTCTTTACATATATATTACATTGTCCCTTAGAATCAAGGTATATTTTTTCTCAATTGTCTTTTTACCTTAAACCTAAAATCCTTAAGTGTAGGGAAAGTGGATAAAACTTGATCCGATTCCCAAAAATGTACCCTACCGAAGTGTAGGTGATAAATAAAATGTAAAAGTGGCTGCCAATGCAATAGGACATTATTTATTTTTCCCTCTCTGCCATCAACTTCCAATGTGGACACAGTTAATTGTATTTTTATTTATTTCAGGGGCACGCATGTCTCTACATCT
This sequence comes from Notothenia rossii, assembly GCF_949606895.1. Classification (NCBI taxonomy): domain Eukaryota; kingdom Metazoa; phylum Chordata; class Actinopteri; order Perciformes; family Nototheniidae; genus Notothenia; species Notothenia rossii. The sequence continues at coordinate 72,700,759 of NC_136904.1, forward strand.
AAAGCTTTGTAATGGGCGGCATTGATCCAGAAAGAACATGTGCAAATGAAACGTGTCCTTTTTAGTACAAAGCATTAATCAATGGAGGAATTTACGATTTGTCTTTACTTTATGTTTCCATTCAATACAGGGTCACCTATAACTCTTAAAAGAATTTTTTTTAATTAAACACCTGGGGCTACAGGCATGTCACAGTATTATGTGAAACACCTCAGTACTTGTCACAACATCTGATAACAACTTTCATGGTTTCCTGATTCCCTTTGACCTTGCAAATCCTTGGATTTTACTGTGTGTGTGTGTGTGTGTGTGTGTGTGTGTGTGTGTGTGTGTGTGTGTGTGTGTGTGTGTGTGTGTGTGTGTGTGTGTGTGTGTGTGTGTGTGTGTGTGTGTGTGTGTGTGTGTGTGTGTGTGTGTGTGTGTGTGTGTGTGTGTGTGTGTGTGTGTGTGTGTGTGTGTGTGTGTGTGTGTGTGTGTGTGTGTGTGTGTGTGTGTGTGTGTGTGTGTGTGTGTGTGTGTGTGTGTGTGTGTGTGCGTGCGCTACTGGAGAAAACCTTTGAATTACTCCACGTTTTTAATTTTCTGTATATCTGTCTGTGGAAAATGTTTTCTCCACAACAGAGGCACAAGCATACAGTATTAAATCACAAAACATTACATGTGTGTAGTTTAGATCAAAATGAAGGTTGAAGATGGACATGGTACGTGTTAGGCAGGCAGGGTGTTACAAAACTTTGCAGTTGTGAAGTTGAGACCAACCTAAAGTCTGATATTTGAAGATGGGTGTTCTCTGAGCAGGTGTGGCAGACGCAAGGGTTAGGAAGTAAGGTATTGGAAACAGGCAATATATTAAGTGTTTCAAAAAGTATTGATTGGATGCCATACATTTTAATACAGACATGTAGCTACCTTTGCCTAAACACAGCCTTACTCACACAGCACCTACCATGTTTCGTAACTAAATATTTATTTCCATTGCCCTGGTTTATATAATCGTAATCATCCAACATGAACTAATTTTAGACTTGAGAGAATAACCTTGACATCAACCCGTTATTACTAAGGGTTACCTGCAATTATTGCACAGATGGTTCCCTGGTTAAAGAGCATTCCCTATATCCTGTCCGCTAAAAGTTTGCAAAACTACAGATGCCTCTAAACAATGTATCCATGTTATTCATTTGATAGAACATTTGAATTAACAGTTAAATAAGTACCGATGTGTGGTATGGAAATGCACATTGTGGTTTAGCTTGGATTGGTATTGTAACTAATGTATACTCATATTCAAACCTTTTCAGCCTTCCCCACCTGTGAGCCCCTCACCCAGTTCAGCTGTTCAAATGGACGATGCATCAGCGCGAAGTGGCATTGTGATTCAGGTGACCTTTTTTTTATATACTCATATAAATCATAGCTTGTTCTTAAATCGATGTCTTTTGATTTATCCTTTGTATTTATCAGCCATGATATATGTTTGTATTTCTGAGGTCATACCTTTCATTGTCCGTGTGTATAGATGATGACTGCGGAGATGGCAGTGATGAAGTCGGTTGCATCCAGTCCTGCGCCAACAGCCAGTTCAAGTGTTCCAGTGGTCGCTGTATCCCAGACCACTGGGCCTGTGACGGGGACAACGACTGTGAAGACTACAGTGACGAGAACACGACCTGCAGAGGTGGATCAGCACGTAAGAATGTCCGGATTACCTTTCAAGATATGTCAGATGAAATGCAAATAGACTAAGTTATCTGCTGTGACACAAGATGACCCTTGTTATTCATGCTGACATCAACAGATTAGTGATATAAAAGCAATGTATTTGTAATAAGTAATCTCGAGTATTTGCAGTCTTTCAGTTTCTTAAAAGATTTGCCTTGCAGCAAAGTTAGTTACCTCTATGATATTTTACATCCGTTTTAGTGCGATAATGATTTTATTTGCAAGTCAAATCATGTTTAAATTTAGGTTTTTTAATTACATGTTAAAATTAATCAGCTTGAGTCCAATAACTTTGTTTTCACCCCCACGTGTGACTTATCTTATCCTCACTCTGTTCGGGAGGATTTTACCATCAGCAGTTGAATCATTTAATCTAATTACCACAGAACGCTCATGCAAGCTCCGAAACTCACAGCTCACTTGCTTGTCACTAGAATGTGTAGACTATTCATCAAACTGTTTCCTGATGGAAACTGCAGGCTTTTGCACTCCCCCGTGACTGCGTCTGCTTTCACCCCAGGGGATTGAATCTGTCTTAGCTTTGCCTCAGCTGTGAGGGAAACGTTCTTTGGGTTTGACTTTTAAGGATTAAGCAAATCATTCATACTGAATGCTCATTCCCAAGACTTAAATGAATGTTTAAACATTGTGTTAAAATCTTAAAATGTTTAGAACTTCTTCAAATGATACAAATTCAGGGGGTTGCAGAGTTAGCATTTATCTTAAAAAATGTTTTAAAGAAAAGAGAAGCAAACTGGATTGCTGTCATTTGCAGGATCAACTGGAATTCAGGCAGCATTACGTTAATTTGTAGTTGGCATTTTTCTACTAGAAAAGTGCAGTTAAGCACAAACACATACACAACTAAATCCAGCATCATTATTTAAAGTGGACCTATCATGCTATATTTAAAACATATATTGTAGGGCCATACCTATATAAAACATGTCTGTGAAGTCTTTTTTTCAAAATACCAAACAGATCATGCCTCATTTCGCTCTATTTGCTCTTTTCCAGCCCTGTTTTTGCAAGGGCTGATTCTGCTTTTGTGGCAGACTACAGCGCCACATACAGGCCTGGCATATGTACTACAGCGTCTCCAGCGCTTTCGTGCGGTCTCTCATTCACCTGATAGGTGGAGAGTTGCCCATTGCATGATGTTATTTGTTCCTTCTCAGTCTGAGATAGGGGTGCATGTTTCAGTGGGAAACGGACCTGTAACAATTTATAGAGATTAAGCCATTACAAAAAGAAACATGGGAAATGTTTGATGTATTACCCAGTTGCATTTTGTTAAGGCATTTATTCTCATCAAAGGATATGTCCAGCGTGTCCAAGACCTGCAAAGCAACACCTAACATAATGGTGTGGCAGTACCAGTTTCTCTTCTTTGTAATGATCAACAGCTGGGAACATAAAATAGTGACCAGAATCATTAAACAAGACAAAAACATCTAACAGACATAAACCTTGAATGCTGTGAGTCAAACAACCTCCCTCTTTGAAACCAACAGATCTGTTATTGCTTCCAAGTGTCCCAACTGCAAAGACACACATTTGTAACAGAACTTTAAAAGATGCCTTTGGAAAATAATTGTTGAAAAGTGTGGTGCGTTAGCAATGTGCTGTAAATGACTTCAGTGACTTTTGTTTTAGTGTTGCCATCTGTGATCGAGTGCAGTGGAGAGGAGTTCCACTGTGTCACAGATGGAACCTGCATCCCAGATCGCTGGAGTTGCGACGGAGACAAAGACTGCGAGGACGGGAGCGACGAGAAAGACTGCGAGGGAACCAAAAGGATGTGCGACCCCAAGGCCAAATTCACCTGCAAAGACACAGGTAGTGAACACATTAACTGCTAATTAAAACACTTAAAGCAACATTGTCAACAGCTATTTGCATGTTTAAAGATGCTACAGTTGGTATTCCCTTTGTTACTTTTACTGTCACCGCCTTTTAGTCAAGAAGTAGCAAATTAATAATTGATACGGACAGATGTTAAATAGCGGCAAAATATCTTCCAGAAGTTTTTAGATTAAGTCTGACACATGCAAACACTGTTGTGGTGTTTATTTCAACACTTCATTAGTCAACTGATGCTGATAATGCGGGGAGGTCTGTGGTATAAAATCATAACCTAAGGCATGAAAACTAAATGCAGCTTGCATTTGAGTTCACTGAGTAAATATTGCATCACTCGCCAGAGACAGATGTAGTATTTTTAGCACCATGGCAGCCTGGCAGAACTGATTTGAGCATGAATGACAGAAACACACAGTAACACAGTGAACTGACTTGATTATTGACTAGTGTGTTGCGTTATATATACTCACAGATTTTCCCCATCTTTGTTGTGGGTTACATACTGGACGTAGTGTCCGTGACATCACCCATAGGATTCTGCAGAGCTGCAGAGAAGCCTACGTACTGTATCTTATCAGTTGGATTGTGTATTATTGTATAGTTGGGGTCCTTTTTATTTGACTGTTACTTTGTAATAGTTTTTCATGAGACAGTCAAATTAAATGTGTCCTGCATATTCACATTCATTTGTAACACACACACGTAAGGGTAAAAGACAAACATATTTAACAAATGTAATGCAATGAATAAGCTTAATTGTCACAGAAGCATAACGTCATATCTAATATTTAAACAAATAATTCCATTGTCACTAAAGCATTGACCAAGCTATTTGTCGTTGTTAAATGCAGGCATTAAGTTACATGTTCACGTTCTGCTGCCACAATATGTCGGTTTCTCCGGTGTAATGATAATAAAATGCTTAGTAAATATTGGTAATAATATTAATAAAAACCACAAGGTTTGGGTTTGTTCGTTTAATATGATGAACGTTAACCAGTAAGCTTCAATAATCAACTCCAGCTCAACAAACCATATTGCATTATCTACTGTACGTTAACGTTATTTCTGGAACCATCTGGAAATGTGAGATTCATATTTTTCAGATTCACGGATATATAGTGAGGTTATTCTCATATACAGTACGCTGGTCTTCAACACTACTGTGACGCTAGCTGTCTGCGTCGTCGAGCATAGCTCATTTAAATGAACACTAACAATACAGTTACCTAACTAGCAAACTAACTAATGTACAAGCATGACCTTATTTTACCAACCTCACACAGAAGCCTTTTGTGCTACTTATCCTTCTTAATGTTTTACACTTCTCTAATACGTTTTAACTTGTATGCTATGAATAGCATCGTTAGCACAGATGGAGCTTCCTCTCGCTCGTTAGCTGAATAAAAAGTCCAGTAAGAAATAAAGTACGGTGGACCTGAAGTGCAAGACACCACAGCATTTCACAAAACGCCGCAGCATTTCACAAAACACCACAGCATTTCACAAAACGCCACAGCATTTCACAAAACGCCACAGCATTTCACAAAACGCCACAGCATTTCAGAAAACACCACAGCATTTCAGAAAACACCACAGCATTTCAGAAAACACCACAGCATTTCAGAAAACACAACAGCATTTCACATTGGACGGAAAGGGTATTCCTTAGGGAGAACACTTCTTGTTTGTGATTGGACAGAGCCAGCCAGAGAAGCACTGCTGTGATTGGTTGTTTTGGCTGCCAGTCAATAAATGATGCTTCGTGATTGGCCCAACACAGGGCCACCGTAATAAAGTGCTTGAATTTCACTTACCGAAGAAACTGCATTCAGGGACGGTCTGTTTTAACCGCAGAGCTGTCCGGTATTTAAATGAAGAATACTCCACCAGGCACAGACACAACAAACACATCAACATTGTGTTCCCCGCATCAGCCCCAATTCATAATCATGAAGGTGGAATCTAACTATATCCATTATAATTTGTATTGCATCCAGGGGTATAGAAACATGTTTTTTTCTGGTGTAAAGTTGGGCATTTTAACATGGGGTTCTATGGAAATTGCTCCTTTCTGCAGTCATCGCCTATCAGCCAATAGATGAACTGCAGTTTGTGGCACTTCCTTATTGGCCTCTCGGCTCTGCCCCAGTTTGCCGCTTGGGTTACATCATGAAAAATCACCAGAACAATTGTGAAATTCCCTCTACATTATACATACTGGTCTGGAGTTACATGAATGGATTACAAAACCACATTTTATTTTTATAAATCCGCTATTTACTGGCTGGACTTTCACAGTACTTAAACTTCAAATGTTTTACATTCCGTAAACAGGATCTACTTAACATTTTTAGCCTTGTCTTGCTTGGGTATACAGAGGAGGAAAGTATCTCAGTCGTTTCATGAACATTTCCTTTTGTGTGAATCAGTTGTGAATATAGCTGCCAAATGGCTTTCTTCCATTTCACAAAGACTTCACTCTTTGACAGGCTCTAGAGGCTTAACCACTCTCTTCTTGCAGTGCAGAGAAGTCTGCATGTACTTGTGCGACCAATCAGGATAGACCATTTACATGGCCTGTATAAACCCCCCATGTACCCAGTCCTAGCATTCCATTTTGGTGCTGCGGCTGAAAGGAGAAGGTCAAAGAAATATTCGGTTCCTTTTTGTCTTTAGCTCTGTAGCTTTTCACTTGTCCCTTGACAGTATTATCGTGAATGGAAGCAATGCTGCGTGGTTAGGGGCTGGTTAGACCCCACAATTATTATTCACTTTCATTCTGCTGTGTCACTCCCCTGTGCACTGGTGCAGTTTGTTCTGTCCTCCTCCAAAGAACAGAGTGCCCTCGCCAACAATATTCAAACTAGTTTTTGGAAGGGGACATTTTTGCCGCTCTGAGAGATTACAGGGATCGTGTGTAATGTATTGTGATTGTGTATTTTGTATTTTTTTACTTATGAGAAATGAAGGCTAAAGCCACATTTAAATACTTTTTCTTGATCAGCTACACCTTTGGGGATGAATGCATTACCATATGTAAAATATTCAGTGATAACAGAGGTAATAATTGTAAATGTATTGGCTTGCGTTCATTGGAACAGCACAACTAAACAGACATTACAAATATATCTTAATCAAAGAGATATTATTTAGTTAAGTTGTTCCTGTAAAAGCAATAATGTTAAATAACTAATTGGAACAAGCATTCGATTGTTGAATGAGGAATTCGATTTGATAGAGTTTAGAGGTTTCCACTACATCGTGCATTAATTAAATTGACATATACTTTAGTATGGGTGGGGATGGTCAAAATGTGAGTTTTGAACCATTTTCACAATAATGGGGTAAGAGATAGTGATCGGTAAAAAATAAAACAATGCTATCACCTTGTCTGGGACCCAGAAAGCAGGAATTATGATTGAGCATGCATAATAAGTAAACATATCAGAAATAAACTACAAACCATACAACATAAGAGTCTTCCTGACTGAAATTGGACTAGAGCTGCATTGCTTTTGAAAATAAGCTCATGTTTCTGGCCCTTAACCATGTGCTTACTTTTCAATCTGGCAACGACCCCCTCAGGTTTGCAGAGCATCCAATGTTCACCATGCTCAGTTCAGCATCACTGCCTCAGGCAAAACGGGTAGAGCTTAGAACAGTCAGTGCCTTGAGCCAATGACTATCACTAGTAGTTTGGTTTGGGTATGCCTCGACCCATATCCATGCAATACACTTTGAATATTCTTGTGATAATTTATATAAGTGCTCTATACTGGGTATAATATGAGCCGAACAGCTTTTTAACCTCCATCTTTTTCTCAACCATGCCTACTGACTTCTGGCTACGCTAGGGCAATTTATTTCCTGAATGAGAGCAGAATCAGTTTCACCCAGAGATGGCTATTGCAGAGTGTGGATTGAATGGGAACATTAACATTATACTGATGCATGTGGTGATTATCAAAACGCATACCTTTATAGTTCAGAGCACTTTTCTGCAATGGTGAGTCTTCTATACTTATATATATAGTTCTGTCTGTGCTCATACATTACAATATTACACATCATTTGGCTGATGCCTCTATCCAATTTATATCAACCTCATTGGGGTATACATGCCCACGGAAGCAATTTACTTTAAAGTATCTTGCACAATGACACTTACTTGCACTTACTTACACTCAAGATATTGACTGCAAGGGCTGGGGATTGAACCACTGGAACTCCTATTTGTAGACACCCATTTACCCAGTGAGCCACAGTCACACAAACATTACAATGTTCAACCTTCATATCATACTTCAACTCAATGTGGTATTTATTCTAAAATATTAAAATTGTGTGTGGGCTGCAGGCCCCATATATTCAGTTTATACAGGGTATTTGTGGATGATACTGTATATGACATTTGAAGGAATTCATCTTTCTAATTCAACCAAAGCATTGTGTGTATGAGGTGTTCTTTTCTGAGTTAGAAAAATAACCTGTTTTGGATGGGAATATATATTACTCATTGTTATATTATCATCAACCCTGATTGTTAAAAAGGCAATAGGTAGGGCCAATCATAAATAATGATTTTTTAAAAAGTATTCCCTGCTTTTGTGCCTTTGACTCCCCAAAAACATTTACTTTCAACAATATGTTCAGCCACATACATCTGGAGTTTAAGTTTTATACAGACACATGCACTCTGATTCTTGTAAATTCAATAAGTTGAAGTTTGTGATTTATTTTTCTGCTAAGTCAACTTAGGTGAAATTGCCAGAATCAAGACTGGTTATTTCAGTTGTACAAAAGATTAAACTCTCTGTCCATGTGCATTACCACACACACACACACACACACACACACACACACACACACACACACACACACACACACACACACACACACACACACACACACACACACACACACACACACACACACACACACACACACACACACACACACACACACACACACACACACACACACACACACACACACACACACACACACACACACACACACACACACACACACACACACAGTAAAATCCAAGGATTTGCAAGGTCAAAGGGATTCATCAGGAAACCATGAAAGTTGTTATCACACACACTTGAATGGAACATTTCCGCGCCTTCCATATTTCATGCATGAAAAGCTTTGGTATTTAAATAGCATTATGAGGTTGCATTTTCGCATGCAACTGCACCAGCGTCATATAAGGCCTTCAGAAAAGGAAAATCAAGTGTCATCTGACTGTTTTTGTACGGACTGCTGGGAAGGTGAGAGGTGATCTGAGGCTAAACAGACACAACAACATACCTGATATCACACGCAACACACACCCCCACAGCAGTCACTTCAGCCTCCCACGTATGTTTGTTCTGATCCAGCACAAAGCAAAACGAGTTGGATCCCAAAGCTGTGTGATGTAGCTTTGATGGAAAAAGTGTAAATTGGCACATGCTGCGATCCTTGTTTCACTTTGGAGAGTAAAAAAAAAAGATGATACCTCCTGATGTCTGTATTGTTTTACTCCTCACCCCTCTCTGTAGTTCCACCTATTTATTTCCAACCTTTGCGTCCAGGGAGTTACAAATGAAGCTTAAGCATAACAAAATAACAAAAATAATATTGATGTTGTGTTTTTTTATCAAGTCAAACATTTAGGCCATAGCTGATAAACTGTTTGTTGGCTGCTGTTGTTTAAATCTAGTGTTTATTTCAAAGAAAAAAGAGACACATTAGTTAACATTGAACAAAAGATGGAAGAACTGAATGTACCCCTAACATGTCAGTTACATAGGGCAGAACACGTTTTTTTGGAATCCGCATCTTCCAATTCTTTCACAACAAGATTACATCATTTGAAATGCAGTGGAACTAGAAACTACAGATTATCAATGTTTAAATCCCTGAAAAATAAGTCTGCCTATCTCCTTATGTTATTCTCTACAGGGAAGTGTATAACAAAGAGCTGGGTGTGCGACGGGGACATTGACTGCGAGGACCGCTCAGATGAAGAGTCCTGTGAGACTGCCATCTGTAAGCCCCCCAAGTACCATTGTGCCAACGACACTTCCGTCTGCCTCACACCGGATAAGATCTGCAACGGAAAAGTGGACTGCGCAGACCGCTCGGATGAAGGCCCCATCTGCGGTATGTTTGTTTTATCTGTCATGTCTTCTTTTTTGTCCTCAGTCATCCCGCAAGATGCCAACAGTCATTTCTACACGTGGTCAGGAAATGTGATTGTTGAAAATCTATGGGTTCGATAAGGTGGAAATTAAAGTTCAGTGCAGGAAAATACATTACATTTTGGGACTGGCTTTTTGCATTCCATCCAATCCACTTGTTTCCAGGGTCTTGGTGGCAAAAGGCTAAGCAAGATAGTTACTCTTTGTTGGCATTTCACAAATTGTGGTCATCAATTTAGAAAAAAAACTAGGTTGTCAAAAATAGCCCTTTACCCAACATACTAAAAGTATGTTGACAGAATATCAAACACTCATCCTCTGGTGTTGAGAAAGAAATTTTTTTTGTCGATTCATATAGTTCAGTCAGTTACAATGCATTCCAAAAGTCAAATGGTGAGCACTTACAAATCGACATAGCAACATACCACCCTATCTGTGGAGCTTCCATCAGTATGGTCAGTGTGTGTCCCAACCAGCCACTGAATACACAACTTCTCCCTGAACTTCTCACCTCGGAGGAGGGTGATAGACTGACAAGTATGACTCTGAGAAGTTTGTATTGATTTTTTGGACTTCAAGTTATAAAAACTTGGAATATGATGCTACTCACGAAATCAAGTTGACCATAGCTGCTGTTTTATTTTTATGGGGAGCTTTTTATAGCCACGCTTCAAGCCCACAGGAGGTGAATGTTGAGACTCATCCCCTTTTAAGAGAAAAGATGAGGAAAAAGTGTCATAAATAATTACTTCAAGGGACTTTTAGGATGTTGCATCGATCCCACTTTGTTTGCGGTTCTTTGACAAATCTTGCAAGGTTAGACAAACTGGAGTTGGCGGCATTAAGATAAAACCAATCAAAGAAAACATCTATTCAATTTAATAAATCACATTGAAATTGGGAGTGAAAACTGCAGCATATTCGTCTTATTAAAAATAAAGTTATTTATTCCTGAAATGTACAGCTTTGCAGAGTTGCATGAACATTAATTGGGATGTTGAAGCGCTGTCACATCCTCATATTTTCGCTGTAGGTGTTCAAGACACGTTCCCTGCTAAGATACCTCACAGCATCCGTGCTAACTCTCATTTTGATATATTTTTTAATGTTATATCACTGGCTGTTGAAGAAACATCTCCCATGGGGCCCCTGCTATATCTACTCCTTCACAGAGAGCAGCTTGTCAGAGCTTGACATGGAATCTGTAGGTGTTGTCTCAGACACAGAAGGGACAGAAAGTAATACTCTTGGTTCTGGATGATGGCTAATATGGATGTGTTTGTCCAGTGGCCTTCAGAGGGAAGAAAGTGATCTCATGTGACTGGCCCAAGCCATCTAATCTGTTAAAGTGAGCAGTGTAAACATTGAGGTTCATTTTCTACAGCGTCACTTACCAAGCCTCATGGGGGCCCTTCAGGATCTTTGAGTGCCTGTGTTATCAGAGCTGGAAAGAGGGCTACTGGCTCCTCATAGACAATTATGTGTTCAGAGAGACCTTGAGAGCCTGATTGATTTGCACCACATCAGTGGGACACACAAACCACCATTAACAACCGTGACCGCATGATCCACCCCCCACTGCGAGTGTCCATTGCTGTTGTTGCCCACCTTGAAAATGAAATCTTAATCATGTTGGGAATACAGAGGCTGGAACAGTTTTATTCTCACCAATATAGCATTCAATCTTGACCTGGCAGCTGCTAACAAAAGCCAGGTGCGTAGGGGCAGAAAACAACTTTCTAACAAGATGAAAGTGCACAGACTTAAAACACGTCTATCTTCATACCTCTTTTGACAGGAAAAGTGCATAATTTTCTCGTTCCTGATTAGTTTTCGAAGCATTTGCAGAAATAAAAGTAATTCACCCTGAGGTGAAACCCAAGAGCATCTGCTGTATGAAAGTGTTCTCATTATACAACATATTTATCTTCATTGTATGTGACAAAAATCCCTATACTTGCCCTATGATTGAAAATATGTTATCCTTGAAACATCAGAACATTTTGATTTCAAGGAATTATTGCTTATTAGACTGTGAACTTGAGATTTAGCAGCGAAACATACTGTATTTTTTAAATGGTCTTTTAATCCTCAGGCTTTCTTCCAGTGTCTGTACAGTTCCTTACAGTTGTGTTGCCCTTTCTCCACCCCAGATATGTGTCTTGTAGCCAGAGGGGGCTGCAGTCACCAGTGCACTGTTGCACCAGGGAAAGGGGTCGTGTGTTCATGTCCCCCTGGGCTTCACTTGGACTCCAGTAACAAGACGTGTGAGGTGGTGGACTACTGCAGTCGTCACCTGAAGTGCAGCCAGGTGTGTGAGCAGTACAAGACAACGGTGAAGTGCTCCTGTTATCCGGGATGGACGTTGGAGCCAGACGGAGACAGCTGCCACAGCACGGGTAACGGGGCATAGCTTTCTTTAATGTTTGTTTTCAGTGATGCTGCTGACTGCCGGTAGCCTATGGTGTGTGGCTGTGGGTCTGCTCTTAAGGCATACTAGTAACTGATTAACTCTAAACTATTTGAATCTGACTACACCTAACTCCAACCCTAACCCTAAGACCCTAGTCAGCCAATAGAATATAATTGGAGGATGAAACCCTCTTTATTGATCACACATGTTCAGAGTTGGGTGTAACGCGGTACAAAGTAACGTTACACGCATTAGTGTAATAATAGTACTTTTGTCGGTAACGGTGTAGTGTAACGCATTTTTTATAATTCACCAATCACACTACAGTTACTAACATTGTCCGACACGAGTTACTTTGTTACTTTTATAAAATCAGTAATCACACTACAGCTAGCCTACTAACATACATAATTAATAGATTCTCCCTTGACAGACAAGAGGGATTTCCGCCGCAGGTTTATATTTACGTAACATTTGCGGGACATGTGCGTCCACATACAGTGCATAAACATGGCTGAGTCAACACCGATAACTTTCGAGGGGTGGAGGTATGCCCATTATTTTGTGTTTGTCCGAAGAAAGGACAGGAATGTGACGGTGAGGTGCAAACTGTGTCCTGGCCAGCCGCATTTGCGCTTCAGATGGGGCTCCTTCCGCAAAATGAAGCACCCTCCGCAGTCTGCGTGATCTGCCTGTAGGGAGGGGCGGTCCTGCGAGTAAAGTAACACGTTTTTTGAGTATCGACCCCATCTCTGCACATGTTTGTGCACACAGCACACACAGTGAAATGTGGTCTCTGCTTTTGACCCATCCCAGTACTAGGAGCAGTGGGCAGCTATTGTACAGCGCCCGGGGAGTGGGGGGGTGTCCGTTGCTTTGCTCAATTGCACCACAGCAGGGCCCAGGAGGTGAACTGGGAAATCTGCAAGTACCAGTCCACACTCCATATATTTTTAAAGTATTTTCTGGGACTTTAACCAGCAACCCCACGACTCCCAATCCAAGCCCCTACTGACTGAGCCACTGCCAGACCAATGTTGCTGCCTTTAATTAAAAAAATGTAAGTTTTCACAATATTTATTAATCCAATAGATTAAATCAAATGGAAATAAACATAATAAATGGCAAACTACTTATGTGTTGATTTAGGGTCGGATCTTAATCTGATTTAAGAATAATTGGTAATCCTAACCCTAACCCAAAAACTATAGCCACATTGTTGGTACTTTTAATAAAAATAAGACTTTTCAGAATACTTGCACTATTTACCACACAAGAAATCTGGAAAGAAAAACTAGAAAAGACAAACTACAGAATTGGAAGGCTTTTGTGTTAGTGCTGCATTGGGGCAAAATAGTCGGAGAATAACATGTGTAGATTTAGGGTACTTTCAGATCTGAATCTGACTTAGAATAATTTGTAACCCCCAACCATCACCCTCAGACTGTACCAAAGCTGCGTTGGTGCCTTTCATAAAATACAGGACTTATGACTTTCAAAATACTTATGAATGCAATATTTACACCATAGATTATAGAAACTGCAAAGAAAAACAAGAGAAGTCAAACTACAGAATTGGAAAGCTTTTGTGTTAGGGCAGGGTAATCTGAACAATAGTAATATGTGTTGAATTAGGGTCAGGTCAAATGCAATCAGTTTCAATCTGAAGAGGCATCCGGGTGACGAGCCCTGTCTGTTTCTATCTGAACTGATGCTGAATGAGGGAAGCTTGTTCTCTTTTCTCATACTTCCACAGTTTGCAGTTTTTCTACTGCACAAGTTCTCCTATTGTCATACGGACACAAATGTTTTGCTAGCGTAGTATCAAATTACAAATTCAAACTCTCCGCTTTTCTTTTTTATTGAATAATGTCTTTGATGAGCCTGCTCTGTAACTGTATTGAAATACAATAGTTACACACACTTGCTGTGTGCTTGTCACATTCAGATTTATGGACCTCGTTTTGATTACTTGCTTTCCTATTTCACTACCAAGATTGATGGCCGTTGCTACTCTAATCTTACATTAACGCAGGGAAAAGAATACACTATTTTCTCTGGAAGACCATCACAATTCTACCGCTTCATCATAAATTAAATGTTGCATACATGCTCAAACATTCCAATTTAATCTGAGTGAGGTGTTATTGGATTATTTGTGAAGTTCCAAACTCACATACACTCATCTTTCTTTTGATTTTCACATCTCAGGGGATAACAGAATTGCAAGCAAAAATATTCACTCTGGTTGCATTGTAGCTAGTTTTGGTTGCTACACCAACATTTGTCATTGAAGCAAGGACACTATTTTAATTGCATTTTTACAGTTCTGTTCCCTGTAGTTTGATTTAGTGGAGAATGCTATGAAGAGTGAAACGTTTTGGTTGCATAAACATTTCTCAGAAGGAAATAATCTTACTGATTTAAAATAAATCTCAGTGGGCAAGGCCAGAGAATCTCTGCATACAAGCACAGATGCCAGCTTTAGGACGTGTCACTCGATTTAGCCACTTCTTAGAGACCCTGCAAAATGTATTTCTCTTAAGGGACTGCTTTCAAATGTATCTACTTTTTCAGAAAATGGAAATATGTAATGTGTTGATTCCCAGAGTGTTTGACAACAAATTGGTTTGGCAGCAACCAATGCATATTAATGTGGTGGTTTAAACCAGTGAGATATGCATGTATGAAAGCATGTCCTCCACACAGAAGATCAACAGAGAGAGAGAAAGCAAGCTTCGTGAGAAAAATACATGGAGCTAAATACAGTAAATTGTTTTAATTCCCCTACGGACTTTACTTGATTTGAACAAATCCCTGTGATACATTTCCACCATGTTGTGATGGAATCACTTTGCAAACCAGTCACACTCATTCAGTTTAACCCTACTTTAGTGATCGGAGCATCGCTTATTTTTGCAATTATACAAGCTAATTTCACAAGGCAGAGCTAGCAACTCTTTTGCTGTTTTACATAAACAAGTTACAATAGACCTTTTTTTTACTGCAGAACCTTTGTCATGGTAGAAATAGCAAACATTTTATTTAGTACATTTTCAATCGCGCTGTTCTATTCAACTACTCCAGTAAGCCACAACAACGAGCCAGCATGCAGGATCAACCCTATGGACAAGTAGAGTGCAATACATTTATTTATGTTGTTACATTTAATATTTGTATTATATTGTGTTGACATTTTCAGCATAGAAAATAGACATTGAATACAGGTAATGGTTTACTTCAAATGTATTGTGTACAACTTTTACATTAGCTGGTACTGTATGTTTTGTATGAAAATCAATTTCTTAGAAAAGTAAGAGTTGTGGTTCCAACACATATTTTTACAAGGGAAATCAAGCCATTTGAATATATATGTGTGAAAATGCATGTGTGTGTCAATGTGGTTCTTACACACAAAATGCATGTTATAGTTATCTAATCTAAATCTCATAATGTAAAAGCATCAATACGTATTCCGTTGTTACTTTATATAGTACAGGTTTTCATGTTATGTTGTAAAATGTTAATATTGCAATATTATTTCTCAGACAATGTTCCAGAGAATAGTCTATATAATCATTACTATTAAGAAGAAGAGGTCACAGTTCGCTATACTTTTCTCACTCTCTGTCCAGCACTGTAATGACAAACATTCTAGTGTGACATTCCATGGCCTCCTTTAATCATAACATTCTTCTGCTTCTTCCCTTTTTCTCTCCTTGGTCAGATCCCTTTGAGGCTTTCATCATTTTCTCAATCCGGCACGAGATAAGACGAATAGACCTTCACAAGCGGGACTACAGCCTGCTGGTGCCGGGGCTGAGGAACACCATCGCGCTCGACTTCCACTTTAATCACAGCCTCCTTTACTGGACAGATGTGGTGGAGGATAAGATCTACAGAGGAAGGCTCTCCGAGACTGGCGGTACGCGCACACACCCACGTACACAAACGTTTGCTATCTGAAGACTGCTTTTGATGTATTGGCTAAAGAGAGTCATGTCATCTGTGGTGCACAGCTGTAATGGAAGTCTGAGACACTGCCGATGATAACGCTCTGTTTTACTCTCCAGCCGTTACACATACTCAGGTTCTGATGCACTGAGTTGACATTGTCTCTGCCTGAAAATTCATCACCGGTTGTCTGAAGTATTTCAAAAAATACTGCAGGACCAGAAGTCTTGAGCTGATGTTTTACAGTATGTCCCCCTCATAAAATGATGAATCCAAACTTTTCCTTCGCTCTGTATTTCTGTGGGTGACAGAACATTCATTAGGTTTACTTGCTTTTATTTTCCTCTGCGGAACGGTAGCAATCGCCTTTTAGATGTTCCCACTACACCCTTTTGTGAGGCACGTATAAAAGCCTCAGCATCTGAGGATAATTGTAAACATTGAGATTATAAATATGGTGGGACAGCCTTTTTAACATGTTTAATGGAACCCTGTGGAAAGCAATTTTCTTTGTATCCAAGAGAGTTTCTTCTCTCAGTCTCGACTTTTTCTTTGAGAAGGTATGCAAATAGACACCACCACCAATGCTGCCCCCATGCTACATATATACTCATTCTATCATGTCACAGTACATTTCATTAACCCAAACATGTTATCAAAAGCCACGTACAATAAGTTGAATCAACATTGAGTATAAAAACTCTAAAGAATGCTAGTACATTTGCTTCAAATTAGCCGAACCTTTTGAAATGCTGGTGCATGAGCTTCAAATCAAGGGCCCTATTATGCTCAGTTTCAGGTTCAGATTTGTATTTTTTTCCTCTACTGTGATATGTTTACATGCTTTAAAAGCCACCTTTTATGCAAAATCAAATTATTCATGTCTTTTAAATATAAATATTTAAATGTCCCCTCTGTTAAGAGATTTGGAAAGTTTCAAGAAATAAGATTATCTCTCTTTCTGTCCTGATCAATCTACATAAAAACCTGTCCGAAAATGTGCTAATCAGATTTTGGCCACTTTGTGATGGCACAATGTGTTTTTGGGTCGTGCAACATTTAGCCACGAACCAATCAAAACCCGCCCACCTTATCACCTGAATCTCCTCCTCGAGCACCATATTTTAGTTTTTTAACCAAAGACTTCACAGAGGGGCGTTGGGAGTCGCAGTTAATTTGCCTTTAAAGCTACAGACAAAGAAGGTGGGGGAGAGAAACTCCCTCTGGAGGAAACTTATATAACACACTATAGGAAAGAAATAAACCAAAAAGCATAATTGGGCCACTTGGTTGAGGTGGAGTCAAAAATATATATGTTTCAAAAAGTCTGAGACAAATGACATTCTGCTACCGGTCTCAAATTGGGATTTTGTTGTTCCAGGGGTAACGGGGATTGAAGTGGTGGTGCAGCACGGACTGGCCACCCCGGAGGGCCTGGCTGTGGACTGGATCACAGGGAAACTCTACTGGATTGACAGCAATCTGGACCAGATCGAGGTGGCTAAGCTTAACGGAGATATGCGCACCACGCTGATCGCCGGGGGCATGGAGCATCCGCGGGCCATCGCTCTCGACCCGGGCCAGGGGTATGTTACGCAGTAACTCACACATACAGAAGCCATGCAATTCATCAGACACTGAGATTATTGGAAAAGTGTTACAATTACAACCTCTTTTATTTCTCACTTCTGCATCTCCCTTGATGTATGAATATGTCTGCTGTTTTAGGGTCTATTAAGGCAGCTGATATAGAATACATCAATAACAGTGCTGTGTGCTCCATTCCGGTAATGACAAGTGATGTAGCTAATACTCCCCCAACCATTTATCCAGCTTTACACGCTTTACTACCCTTTCACTCCCTGTTGCTATATTATTATTTTCTTACATTTTAAGCAAGACCTTCAAATATAATGCCCAAAATATGCTTTTTTTGTTATTGTGCATCATTCCCTCCGGGGCTATTTCAAAATTATGGTTGTTTTTCCTGCTGAGATGCATGGGGGGGCGTTTGCAGAATGATAAATGGCAGCCCTTCCCTTTGCCCAGTCAGCAAGCGACAATAGGAAACATCTATTACAGTGCATTGATTGCACTTGGTTTTTGTCTTGGTATAACAAGTGTTTTAATAAGCTTTTTAAATTGGTAAATTCGGTTGTTGGACGACCTCACACTGATTGTAATAGGCTTCTTATTAGCCGGGTCTAATAGGCTCCTTATTGGAACCCACCTAGAAGGCTTTGATAGTTTAGCAACTTTGACACTCACTCTCTTGAATGATGTATTGTGAAGGGATAAACATGGTGGCCAACAGGTACAAACTTGGCTTAAAACACTTTCATTAGGAGAAACGCACTATCACAAAGATACAATACTGAATAATGGATTTCTTTCTTCATTTGCATATTGGCACACATTTTTGGTTTTATAATTGCATCTCTTTTGAAACTGCAGGGTGCTTCTCCCTAATGGTCGTATTTTGGTCCGTTGTAACACGTTTGCACTTGACGACCACTAAAAATCGAGGTTATTTCAGTGTTTAGTTTTTCCTAGCATGTTTAACGAGTTGTAGTTTTCCGAACACACATGGTTCAAGACCGAAAGTGCTTTTAATTTATCTCAACTCAATCATCAATACTCTATCTACGCACAAAGTGGCCATCGATCCACCTTTTACTTGTTTAAGGCAAAGATCAAATAAAAGTGCTGCAAATGCTGAACAATGCTAATTAATGGGGCAGATAGAGTAGACTGACATGGTTAACAGGACTGGCAGTTTTATAAACCACCGCAAAGTGCACTCTTATTTAAAGTTCCTTGCAAATACCTTTCTGAAAGTTTAAAAATTCCAGAGAAAATTGTTGTCCTACTATAATATTTTTTAAGGTTAAAAATGTTTTGTGTGCACGACCATTCATCACGAAAAATAGTTTTGTACTTTGGATAGCATTCTAATCATGCAGCCTTCAATTTACCCTGTAAGAGAAGTACTTGGTACCTTAATTAAAATTAATTTGGCAGTGGATTTCAAATATCGAAATGTTTTTTTGGACTCAACATTTTGTTTGTTCTTTCAAAAATCAAGTTTTCAGTGAAACGTTATCATATTGTAACACACCAACAAAGGCATGTATAAAAGGACTGATTTAATTCTAAGTATTTTTTTTTTAATGAATTGTGTTACAGTAAAGCAGACAGCTAGCAGCCATGACATGTGACAGCACCTACCAGTCACTCAAAATGGCAATGTCCTTGATTAGAAATTAATTTGAGCCTTAAAATAAATCAAACAGATGAGTTATTTAAAGACCAACTGCCAAGTTGTCATAAATGGAGAAGTTAGCTATAGAAACCAACAACGTCTTTTTTGGAAAACATTTTCTGCTGTTAAGTTAGGCATTCTCAACTGCTTTTTGTCTGACCGGTAGGCCTCTTGCTGCGCTGATCCTATCTTCCTATATTAGGTTTTTACTTTTTGCCATTGAAAAAAAACAATAATAAAAAGAAATCCCATTGTGGGATATTCTCATCGAAAGTCAACTTTTCAATAGCTGCATGAAAACACACGTGTTCCTTCTACCCTATGTCATTTATTCTAACACTGTTTGTTGAATATGACAATGTCCATTGCCATTCTAAAAAAATCCCATATATGGTACATATTGGTCGAGGTACTTACCATGATGGATTTCTAAAAATATTTGTTAAGAAAGTACATTATACATTTAATTACATGTAAGAGTAATGACAATGTAGTTATTTATTAATTAAAACAAGATGATGTTTCCACTATTAGCACTACGATCAATGTTTTGAGATGTATCCAATGTTTTTCCTATCTACAGAATATTATATTTAGTTTAGAGATGATTTAAGCTAGTTAATTACACAACAATAAAGAAAAGAAAATGTTCTGCTACAAAATAGGTGTTTTGTTAGTATTTCATAATTTCACATTTTTAATGCATTTAGTAGTAAACTGTAAACTGTAAACTGTGGGCTGAGTATATGTCAGATTAAGGCAAAATCCAGACATCCCTTAAAATCAATTTCACACTCTTAAGAAATTAGTAATATTCTCATGCACTCCCCCCTATAGTACTCTTTTACATTCCTGAGGATGACTACATCTCATGGCTGTACAGAGTAGGATTAATGGCTGCTTTTGGTGCCTAAAGGCGCATTTCCATTCCAGGGCAATAATTCTAATCTAATTACTTGGATCCACTCAGAGGAGTGGGCCATTGATCAGGAAGGCCGTATCAAGTGAATAAGGCTATTGATCTAGACAAGGATATTTCTTCCTAACACTGTTCCGTTGTCGTCGGTATGTCATTTAAGCCTGAGCACCCAGTTTCTCCTTCATTCTGGCTGACTTTGTAGACCAAGGCAAGACAGACGCGTTGCTGCTGAGCTGAAGCAGGTCTCAGGATAGTGCCCATCAATGTTCATTTTCAGGCCTCATTGAGCTGTGAAAAGTCATAATAAAACAGATGGCCTCCCATTTCAAGTCATATCGCAGATGTTGAGGGGTTGAA
The DNA here is from genome assembly GCF_949606895.1 of Notothenia rossii. NCBI lineage: Eukaryota > Metazoa > Chordata > Actinopteri > Perciformes > Nototheniidae > Notothenia > Notothenia rossii. The sequence continues at coordinate 72,721,443 of NC_136904.1, forward strand.
CTGGATCGCTGGTGCTGTTCTTGGACAGTCATCATTGCCACAGTCTATGTTTATGCATACAGTTACACCAGCATTGTATATGTTGTGTTTTACTAGCATTGACAAAAACAAACAGGGGAGGAATTGCTCTATGGATAATAATGAGGCTTAACATCCTGTTCTACTGGATCAATGAAAGCATACAATACTGTATGTGTGTATTGTTGATCGTCTAATGATACATTTTAAGTGTTTCCTTTTCTACTTCCAGGATCCTCTTCTGGACCGACTGGGATGCTACCTTCCCTCGAATCGAGGCTGCGTCAATGAGCGGCGAAGGTCGACACATCGTCTTCAAGGATATGGAAATCGGTGCCTGGCCTAATGGACTGACACTGGATCATTTGGAAAAGAGGATTGTTTGGACGGATGCACGGTATACCATTAGATTTCCCACGTTGTGTTGAAGCATTCACACCTTTTAGAGCTTCCAATACAAATGTTTGACATTATATACTACAACAGATTCACCAGTCCTTGCATAGAAAAATTACTCAAAGCTCTCCTTTTGCATTTAATAATGGAGTAAATATTTGGAGGTAATATTTAGAGATCCTAGCACAATGTACACAAGTGGGTTCTGAACTATTTCAAAGTTCCATCAGTGGACTGGTGGGTTACACTTTGATCTGTCTACCTCTACTGTCCCCCTCTAATGAATTTGAAGAGCAGTTAAACGTTGATATGTTTGCTCGTTTAAACAGCTCCGACGCCATTTTCTCTGCACTCTATGATGGAAGTGGGGTCATAGAGATCCTCAGGGGCCATGAGTACCTGTCCCATCCTTTTGCGGTGTCTCTTTTTGGAGGCAGTGTCTACTGGACCGACTGGAGGACGAACACTTTGGCGAGAGCCAATAAGTGGACGGGGGGAAATGTCACAGTCATCCAGAAGACGAGCGCTCAGCCTTTTGACTTGCAGATCTTCCACCCCAGCAGGCAGCCACAAGGTGAGGACCCTTTGATGGAAGGGGGACATTTCACAGCTGGAAGTCAGGTTAATGTATACTTTGTCATGTTTTTACTTCTAGGATATGCGAAGCAGGGATATTTAGCTCCTTAACAACTGCCTTGCATACAGGCTTTGAAGGATTTGTTTGTCACCTTATTTATGGCAGCTAGTTTGATTATAATTTATTTGAAAGCTCAAAGCCTCATAAGTAGTTTTGTTTTGTTTGTATACACCTTTGTTTTAAATATTCTACAACAATGTTTTTGTAACAGAAGTGGGTAGAAAACTATATAGTAATGAATATAGTAACACAAATGTGCTAAAACGCATGCAAATGAAGAAACCAACTGTCAACTGAAACTCTCGCAGAGTTAGTATTTTTCTAAATATTAAGTCTTTTGGCAGTATATTTGAAAAACTAGGTTAGCTAGCTAGCTTACAGCAGATCTCCAATAATATCGGAAGGAATCATGCGAGCACATTGTTAAAATAAGCCAATAAAACCTAAACTCTAAGTACATTTCCAGTGACAGTGACTTTTGCCAACTTCATAATCCCGAACATCAACAAACGCTCGTATCCAAGTTGTGTGCACCACTTTTAAGTGTCCCTCTTTTCGTTTCTTGAGCTTCATTTTTCATTCGCAACATTTTGTGTTTGTATTGTTTTCATTAATGGGCCGCTTTCATTAAACAATGCGCATATTTCGTCAAGTTGGTGAATGTTTTCTAGATGCTGCGCATGTCTTGGCCACCGTACGTGTTTACAAATGTTGCTCAGACTCATTTAGACAAATAACTCCTTATAATTGTAATTTCCAATTAATTACTTTTCCAAAGAGACAATGATTAAAGCAGCAATTAAAAAGGTTCAGGAACAAAAGAAAAAAAATCACTTTGGGTATGTCATAGCTTGAGCTCATGCACAAAAAAGTGCTTAATAAGCTGTTTAAAGTGCTAAATCATCACATCCTATCAGATATCAACCTATGGGTGTGTATTATGAATGTGGGTATAATCCTCTAGTAATACTGGATATGACTGAGGATGCATTATCTTTTAAAACACTATTCATTCTCATGTTACGCAAAGGGTAGTGAAAAAAACCCAGCATAATGTAATTAATTCCAGCTTCTGCCCCTGCCTTAATTTTGCCTGTCAATCAATGAGCATGTGTCTGCATGAAAAAGGTACTCATGCAGATAATTAGCTAGCTTGAGTTAATGGTACCTCTGAATGTGTTTTTCTCACCATCCCTATTATTCTAATTGGCTTATGCCACTATATTAAGGCTTTTTCTTCATGAAAAAAAGTGGGCAACCAAATAAGACACAAATATGCCAATGAATAATTGTGGCATATCCAATCATCAAATAAATTAAAGTGAATAATGTGTTTATGTTACAGGAAATATATGAATTTTTTCAGAAACTTCACTAATATCGCCAGTACTTCTGAATCTATTTATGTCACTGAGGCAATCAATTAAGCAGGAAACCTACAAAAGAAGCCAATATTCACTTGATATGCAGATCCGCTTGCAAGATATATTACTTAACTCAAACGAATGACATTAAATCTGTTCCGTACTAAATGTAATGTGTTTTTTCAGTAAAATTGTTGTTTTAACATTGATTTGTGATAGATTTTATTAGCATAACTTCCACAAGTACACTTGATTAACAATTCCACCATGAGTGCCAAGAGTGCCTGTTTGATAGATCAATTGCAATTCCTTTTTCCAGCATTGCCAAGTTTTCTATTTATCCGCCTTTGCTTTTCTTCATATTTCAGCCATCATCCTTAAATGGGCATTATTACGGTGGTAATCGGGTTTGCATCTATTCAGTGATTTCTCTGCTTTGCCAGTATGTCATGAGTTAATTAGCTTGTTTCCTTCCTGTATCTGCGTTTTCATGACTGTTCACCATAGATAAGTGTGAGCAAATAAGACTGCTTTTTCAAAAGAAGACAGTCAGCATGCCTAATCCTATTAAAAAGAGCTCAGCGGGGGGGGCGGTGAGACTACTGCCTAGAAATGCTACGCTCTACTAGACCACAAAACATCTGGACCAGAGAAAAAGAAAAAAGGAGGGATGCGTGAAGAAAGGAGACAACAATACGCAGCTGGTTTTAGTTATTCAGCAGGTACCACAGTGAAGCTCCACTGGAGGCATAAACAGCCTGTAAATGCATTACGTGTCACTTGAAAGACAAGGCTGTGTTTTTACATTGGCTAACAAGCCTTTTGAAATTAGGAGGCACTTTGGCGGTGCAAGGTGATGACAGTTGGAACAGATAATTTGCTGATTCCTTACAGAGAATCACAAAGAAACCTGTATACCTTTTTACACCTTTTTATAAACAAACTAAAATAAAAGTAATTACATTTTCAGAGATTTTGACTAATGAGATAACATAATAACACTTCCGACTACAGTCAATAATGGCTCCACTCATTTATCTTTTCCGCTGTTGGGTTTGGTACACTCTATTGAGTGGCATGACATCTTCTCTATAGGCCTACTGTATATTGGCACGATAGAGTCTTCAATATACCTAGTAATTGTACTAGTGTATACTGTCCTTGATCCTGGTTAGGGTTGGTTAAATTAATTTCGACCAAACAAATTACAACTAATAGCTACCAAAAAACAACATTCTAATGTTAGCTTAAAGGCTACAACGGTAGCTTAAATACTTAAATGCTACCATTGTAGCTTTTAAGCAGAGCCCTATATTACAGGCTGGTATTCAGAGTTACTGGTCTTAACAATATCGTATCAGCAGCTTGAATATTAAACATTTAGGGAACATCTGGAAATGGTATTGTCTAATTCACGACAGTATAGCGACCAATAACATAGGGATGGCTTAGCCTTCCATAGCCTTCATAATTCTCTCCTGCTTCTCCTTGTTTACCTGTTTCTTTAAGGTATTTAGGGAGAAAAGAAGCATAGTGCAGGAACATCTAGTTTTATGTTTTTACACACATCAATGTTGTTATTCTCAATGTGACTGTAAGCATTGTAATTTGTATGCCATGTAGCAGATAAATAGTTATTTGCAGGCAGATAGACCACATAGTAATTTTATCAGCAGTATTACAAAAAACAAATATGCATCTCTCATTGAAAAGAAGCAATTGTATCAGCAATACAAAGCTTCCTTGAATTTGACTTTTTTTCAGGAGTTCTGTCATTTTCAGTGGCTTAACATTTCTTCCGTTATGTGTTGCAAATACATATGACAGTCTAGAGCAAACAAACACTCTGGCTCTCTTGTTGCTGTCTGTCATCCATTAAGAGTATGATTCAGGTGAATGCAGCATTGTTCAGTTCTCTCCATATTAGCATACTGAGTCAGCTGGGTGCTGTTTCCAGCTCGAGAGATAGTTGGATTTGTTGTCGTCTTCAATAAGCTGCATTTGTGATGCAATGGGGTTCTCTAATGTGTTGCTGAAGGAACTACGGGAAATTAGCTTTTGAATGAGCTTGTTTGACATGAATCATCCAGAGTCGATGGTGAGAACTGATGTGTTTGAGGCCTAAAAAGAGTTTGCAGCCTCATGGGAAATAATTGAACCAAGCTTGACTTACCTTAGTTTTGCTGAGGTGATTTATTCTGACTAGTTTAGAGTAAGAAATTCTTAAAATGGACTTCTTCTAATGTGCTTTGCTTATTATAGAATCTGTCAACAACTAAGGTTCTTAAGATGGATAACCTGCTACCCTACAGTAACAGTCTAACTGAGATCTTTCTTGAGAAGTGACAAAGAATACAAATCTGAATATGTCTTTTATTTGTACTAATATATGTCAATGTCTCGAAAACTAAAGGCCCAATTCAACAAGATATCAACCTAAAAACCCAATAACAAGAAGGAAAGTCAATCAATCTCAGCAAAAAATGGTCCCAACCCAACATTTTTTCCTAACACTCAAAAAGGAGCCCCCTGAAATGTTCAAACTAGCCACACTTGTTATGAATTGATGACATGGTTTAGTGAAGTGTCACGCTAAAAGCTATTTTTGCTATTGCACGGTGAGAACCAGATCATGACTACTGTATAGATATTTTCAGCAATGATTTTTTTCTGAAAGTATTGTTTGTAAGTTTGATGTGGGAAAGGATCAAGCCCTATTCAATTCCAGGATTTATCATGGCGTATCTGCTCGATTGGCATCTCAACTTGTCATGCTGATCGTTCTGAAGTGTTCCTTTTCTCTTGCCTTCCCGTCAGCCTCCAACCCATGTGAGGAGAATGATGGAAGTGGTCCCTGTTCGCATCTGTGTCTCATCAATTACAACCGCACTGCGTCCTGCACCTGTCCACACCTGATGAAGCTTTCTCCCAACAAACAATCCTGCTTTGGTGAGCCAGAACACCTTCCTCATTTTTCATGCTTTCTCCTTATGTAATCGGAACATAACCATAGGATACTATAGAGAACATGTGAAGTTGCTTTTGATTGAGGTAAGCTTTTACGTACATATGGTTATTATTATCACCCTCTATACTGAGTCTGACAGAGCATTTTGGCAAAGTCTCAAAAAAAATCTTGAATAATTCCTTTATTAATGATCTCACCAGCGTTGAAAAGGTTCCTCCTGTACGTCCGGCGGTCTGAAATCCGCGGCGTGGACATAGACAACCCGTATATGAACGTCATGACAGCGCTAACGGTGCCGGACATAGATGATGTCACCGTGGTGGACTATGATGCCCAGGAGGAGAGGATCTACTGGGCTGACATCAAAACCCAGAGCATCAAACGGGCCTTCATCAATGGCACCCAGCTGGAAACCATCATAAATGCAGGTTGGTGTATTCCAGACATCCATACTGAGTACAACATCTAAGCTTGCATGTGGTATGTATTACAATGTTCAGTATAATAACTACTATGGATAGGTTTGCTGACACATAATCTCTCTGCAGCAGTGGAATGCAATCCTGTTTTGATTGTTTGTTTCTGTGTCGGTTACTAACTTTATTGAATAGGTTTCTACATTTTTGTAGGCCAGACCAGGAAGTTTGCATCGCAAAGTCCCCCTCGACAAAAAGCAATGGGATTTCTCCATAGGTTTTCCTTATATGGAAGAAAATAAGATCTCTGGCAAACGTTTGGTTATGATACTTAACACGTATTATTCAGCAGGGTATATAACATTTACACAACAACATGATTTTTGAAGGATAAATGTGATTGGCAGGAAATAAAGTGTAATGCTATAAACAAACTATATCATGGTCGTGGTCGCAAGGCTGTACATCACCACCGCTGAGCTTGAGGCGGTTTCTTTTGGCACAAAGAAGCTTCGGACATTCACGAGTGGAGTATTTACTGCCATATTTTGTGTCGAAGATCAAAACCTGCCAATCTATTCCGCTTGGGTTAACCACATGACATATTTCAGGCTTCAAAAAACCATTGATTTTGAGTCAAGGGAACCGGAACTGGTTAAATGCAAAGTATGATCCGGTCTTGAGGACTCATTACTGCACCACTCTACATGCTCATAAGAATTACATTTCTGTCATTATACTTTTTTTCTTCTTTTGACATGATTACAAGGCATAACACAAGTAAAAGTGTATTACATTGTTGAATACCGTCCATTCCTTTATTTTGTTTATGTCAAATCTAGCCTGAGCTAATTTACATTATAGTTTCACTAAGGAGTGACAGTTTTTCCATTCTCTCCTTGACAGACATAGCCAACTGCCGTGGTCTGGCTTTAGACTGGCTTTCCAGGAACTTATACTGGCTCAGCTCCGAAAATGACGAGTCACAAATCAATGTGGCCCGCTTTGATGGCTCCCTGAAGACCTCCATCATCCACGGCATTGATAAGCCAAGGTGCCTTGTAGTGCACCCCGCCAAGGGGTAAGTAGATTAGAGCAGTGTGTACACTCCATCAGTGCATCACCTTCAATGCATAGTGTTAGGAAACTTCACTACAGACCTCACCTGTGCTAGGGATCAAAGCCTTGTTGTTGTCAAAATAAATCTAGGGTTCAAACATTTGTACAAGGTTGTCCGGTGGAACAAAGTCTATTGGTTTACATTCATGGTTCAAATAATAACAACGTAGTGATCATTGACTACGTTTTAAACCTTATTATGTATTCTGCCTGACTGGATAACGCACTATTCACCTCACATCTTTCCCACACAGAAAAATCTATTGGACAGATGGCAACACCGTTAACATTGCCAACATGGATGGGAGTAACAGCAAGGTCCTCCACCAGAATCAAAGGGATCCTGTAGGTCAGTATGAAGGCTTTAGATGGCACACTGAGTTAGCATGTTTGGACACATTGATGCTCCGTGCATTCATGACTGGTGCACTGACGTTGTTCATTGTTGTAGAACAAGAGTACAATTATCTACAGCTTGTGATAACCACATACCTTATTTGAGGCCTCTGACCAACAACACGTTGGAAAAGCCATTAACTACGAGTGATTTTGAGGTGGGAAAATGCTCTTTCCTCAAAGGTGACCAAGCCATGAAGATTATTTCTTTTTATTTGCAAATATACTTTTTTTTCCCCCCATCTCTCTGTTCAGTTTACATAAACGTAATATTTTACATTCACTCTATAATCTAAGTGCATTTGTTTGTTTTTTGGGCTACATAAATTGAGGAAATGTGTCTGCGTTATTTGATTATGGGTTCAATTTATGGTAATATAATTCAATTACATTTTCCAGCATCAACATCTGTGCTGCCGCTTGAACCACTTTGCATCCATGTTCACTTCCTTCCTAATTAATTCAATATAATTCCCCCTATTTGAACCTTGATTTCGCGAAGATAACCCGATAAAGGTTTTTACATGAACGTTTAGGTAATTTCAGTTTGCATTAATCTGTTTATAATCAATTTATTTCAATGCATGTGCAGGGATTTCAAATTCAATCAGTAATATTTGTTTATGTTGAGATGCTCTTCAACACCCACCGCCTTTGTGATGCTATCTTAACAGGAAAGTAACACAAATAGATCAGTTGGATATTTGGGTCAAGGGGCCAGATTGGCTATTTCTTTCAAACCTACACAAACATAGGGCTGATGTGAGGGCAAAAAAACAACAACATTTGTGTTACTTCTTTTCTTGTTTTAATGCCTACAGACATACATCAGGCGGCCAAGGTTAACGATTAGACGGTTCTTTTCTACGGATGCTCTTATGGCTTCTGTACAATATGTTTCTTCCCATTGGAGTTAATGTTATGGATATAAATGGTGCAATTTAGCATCGATGATACATGAACCAGTCCTGGACTAACCTTGTACTCTAACATAAACGATCGTCACGATGGAAAGTATATCACTTGGGCGAACAAGAAAGCTACGAAGATCCTGGTTTGCTTTACAGTATATTCTCGTCAAGACATTTGTCTGCAGGTATAGACAGAAAAGATCCAACAGGGCACACTGTCATTTTCAAAATTGGTGGCTGGACACCAAAATTGCTTTGTAATGTTAATGGCTCTACTTTGAACTGCATATTGCTCATGCCCGTTGTATCCCACTTCCATCTACCAAAGGCCTGCCTTCCACGTTGCATGATGACTTCTTGTGTTCCGCTTCACCTATTGTGCATTGTTGAGATTGAATAGCTGCACATCTCTACAGCAATGCTCTACCCCCCCCCCCCCACCCCTTCTATCACCAACAATTTTGTCTCACTCTCTGACTGTTGGATCATTTTTTAAAGGCTCCCACAAATATGGACTTGGAGGTGCTGTCGTTTGTGTCGTTTGAAGTGACATATGTGCAAATAGAACCTGAAGGGGGCACTTCTTCTGAAAGGCTTTCTTTTTTTCGAGCACACAGCAGACTCAAGCCATTTGTACTCATCTGTGATACTCAAGCCAAAAAGGCTAAAAAAGCAAAGAAATCCAAACAATCCATATCTGAAAATCCAGTTCTCTCTGGATTAGATATTTCACTTATTGTACAATCCTCTCAAAAAACAGTACAGTAAGTGTGTGGCCGGTTGTAATACCCTGTATTCAAAGAAGAGAAAGCACCTTTTGTAAAACCATATTGCAGTATAAATCTAACCAGGAGGACATTGCTAAGGATAATTGTTCACAAAAAGCAGCTGAGCAGTAGAATCAGCCGGCTGTCTAAACAGTCGGAAATATGAAGGAGTGTGGTACTGGAGAGGAATCATTGAGCAGGGGCAGTGGATGTTCTCTGCTGTGATGCACTGCCAGGACAGGAAAGTGCTGGAATGTAAGATTTTCTATCTTGATGTATCATTGAGTTTTGGGGGCCTGCCACCAGCATCCCTATTTGAGAATATTCTAGGAAAAAAGGGTAGATATAGAGAATTGTATGCCGTAGTGAGGAAATGTAGTCCTTTTTGATGATATGATTGTTATATTTGTACATACAGTATTAATCTCACCTAACATTGATTTTCTACTGAGCACTATCACCATATTTATAAGCAGAATGACAGGTGGCAGGAGCTCGTTTCATTTAGTCACAGGCATGTGGTGCAGTGGTGCAGTGGTGTTTCGGTTCAGAGGGTCACAGGTTCAAACCCCACTACAGTCAGCATGTCCCTGGGCAAGAAACTTTGTCCAAAATTGCTCCTGTGGGGATTGCCCACAGTATTGAGTGTGTAAGTCGCTTTGGATAAAAGCGTCTATTACATTACAAGTGACATGTAATGTAATGTATTAGCAACTTGCTTTTTTTTGGCAGAAAGAAGCTTCGGACATTCACAAGTGGCGTATTTAGTGTCATATTTTATGTCGGAGATCAAAACCTGCCAATCTTTTCAGCTTGAGTTAAGCATAGAACTTATATCAGGCTTTAAAAAAACATTGATTTCGAGACCAGGGGACTGCAAGGTGTGTTACAGTTTTTAGGACTCATGCTCATAAGAATTACATTTCTATCATTATACTTTCTTACTTCTTGCGTGTTAACTCTATACCCCATGATGCATGCCTAAGTGAGCCATTGCTGCTCGATTTAGCAAAAACAATCAGCTGCTCCTCATTTCAAGTGGCTGTTGTCACAAAGCTCAAGGTTAAACTCCCACTTTGTCAGACAAACTGCGCCATTGTCTTCCCTGTATTTCTTCATTCTCCCCGGCTTGTCAGCAATACAGATAGCAGGGCGCGTCCATATTTCACTGGCTTCGTTTATGATTATGGGGTAGACCTGGGGACAAGCGTAAATTAATGACGCATTGTGACTGTGAATCTGCCAGACATAAATCCAACACATGGTGGGAGACAGTGAGTTGTCCAGGGGTCCACAACTGAAATTGCCTTCATTTGTTCATCGTTCACAGCGGTATTCTAAAAAGAGCCATCCAGTTGGCCAGGAAATAGATTTAAAAGTAGTCAGTCTCACTATTGTTCATTTTTCATGCCAGCTGGAGCTCGTATAAACAGATCCCCACACATACTGTCTGTTCCAGTGGACCCATAAAGCTTTCTATTAGCGTACTTTTATTTAACCAAATACATAGAGCTGTTGAGGAAATGCAGCTCTGTCATGTGCTGTTGCAATACTGTTGAAGTAATAGGAGAATTATTGTGGGCTGCATATTAAATGTAGTAAGAGTAACCTGAATATAGACATTTCCCCATATGGTGCAACTCATTACAGTACAAAGGATGGTTGAGTCAGCTTTTTATTTCCAAGTAATAATGTTCTTTGTTCAGTGAAATGTCTCAAATGATACATTTTTCCCATTAAAAAATGTCACATGTATGCTTATCTACTCTTTTTTTTTACAGCTTATTTGCTTTTTCATGATTTAGCTTGTTATTACTCTTATTTTGAATGACTTCGATACATTTTTGCTTGTCTTTTTAGGGAATCCTAGCGAAACGAGTGCTAACCTGGCGTCCTCTCTTCACTTGTCCCCTCAGGTCTCTCAATAGACTACACTGCCAACAAGCTGTACTGGATAAGCTCGACCAATGGCACTATCAACAGGTGCAATCTGGACGGCAATGGGCTGGAAGTGCTGGAGACTCTAAAGAGGGAGTTATCCAAAGGCACCGCTCTGGCTGTGATGGGTGAGTGGAGCTTGTCACGAGTGCATCAGATTGCCATTGGGGATTAGTCAGGGAGTGTGCAGGGATTACGCATTTAACCAGTTAAGTGGCTGGAGGATGGGGCTATTTAGCCGGCCCCTCGCAACAGTTGTGCTTCACTTTGTGTGAAGTACCACGGGGCCACAGATAATTAAAACACAGTGCAGCAGTGATAGACGATTGATTTTCTCACCCCCTTTTGTAATGAAAAGGGAGGGGGATGTTCATTATGTGTTTATTCTGGGTATCTGTGCTGAATCCGATGCGTCACATCATCCATCAACTCGCAGGTTCATTTAGTAATCTCCTGAAATCGAAGTCAACATGTTCTGGAAACAAGCCATATGTGTAAGTGTGGCAGTCTTCCCCTTTGGCTATTTTTTCCCCACTTTTTTCAGATTTTCCTGAAAAATAAAAGATTCCAATTATCACCATTTGTCATTGGTAACCAGGACATATACCTGTTCAGTCATTACACACTAAAGAGTAAGCGTAATACCGAGTGCAAAGCGATACATCAACCGTTATTGGTTTTATATTAACCAGAGTTATTTGGCCTGTACCTGTACATTTCAAATCAGTGACAAATAAAATAAAATTCATTGCCGCTTCTTATTTCTTCCCTCAAAGATCAGTATTATAATTTTAAATTGTCTCACACTGCTGCAATCTTGACAATTGGGAAGGGTCCCAGCGAGTTATGCAAATGCACTCTTCTTGCCAAGATTGGTAATGAGGAGGGAGCAAACATATTGAACAGTGCCGTTAGATGTGTAAGTGTAATTTGTGTGTGGGTGTTGGTGTGTGTGTGTGCGTCTGGACTCGAAGTGCACTTTATTTTTTTTAAGGAAAGAAATACAATTAGTGTTGTCAGGGTGATACTTTGTGTTTCTTGAAGCTTGTTATTGATCGTGGCTGGCCTTCGTTTCATGTGTTCTGGGTATCTGTCGGCATGTGCTGAGAGCGTAAACACCACACTAACACAGCTGTGGCAGAATGGAGTCCCAATGCTTTGTTAGATTCAGCCTTCTGCAGCTCCCAGCCTCATATTTGTGGCTTTTTACAGTACATACTTTGACTATGGAGGACTGTTTCTTGGTAGATGGAGACTTCATTATTGCGTTTCACAAATGGGAGATAAAACCGGAGGTGACATAGAGTAATGGCTGTCTTCCTGCACTGTAGCAGGTACAGCAAAACAGTGAAACGATTTTAGCGAGTCTCCATCAATCAAAATTAATGACATTTTTGTTATGTTGAGGAAATTGTTTCAAATAGTAGAATGAACAGCACTGTAACTGTATTGTTATAATACTCTGTTAAATAGAGAAATTCCATTGCAGATTTATCATATGATGAATTTCAATGTAGAGAAAGTAGCAATCTGGTTGACTTGTACATTTACATTTGGATTCATGCAGGCATGAAAGTGTATTTAATGCTCAGATGACCTCTTTTAATGAGATATGAATTGCTTTTATTCTTTCTAAATAGGCATAGAATAATTGTGGAATGTCTATTATGTTGCGGTAAAAATTACTGAATTGTTAATTTAGTAAAACTAGAGCAGTATCATCAGCAAAAGTAATTAAAGTATTAAGAGTGAAAGTACTCAGTATACAGCTCTTTTCATAGTGCCTTCAAATATATTAATATTTTTCTGTTTTTATCACCACAAATACATGTCATAATATTGTATTGTTGCAGTTTGTCTTAAAGAGGCCCTGTTATGCTTTTTGGGGTCCTCCCCATTCTGCCTCCATTGGACGCCTTTGTTTACTTTCATAACATAATGACATCACTATTCAATACTAACACTAGAACACATTGTTCCGGAAAAGCTAAGGGGTGGGACCTCTCTAAGCGATTGATCAATCACAACAGAGCTGTCCATTCAACCAATCAGAACACACTGGGCTCTGGTTTCAGACAGAGGGTGAAAAGAGGTGCTGCAGTACAGGCAGTATGAGAAAATAAAGAGCTTTTTGAACAGCATGTACACGATAAGGGCACAAAATACAAACCAAAAGACAATTGTAGTTGTATTTAAATACTGGTTTGATTGTGGTCCATTACTGCATACAATCGTATAAAGCATAGTCTTCTTTTTCTTTATCCCAAAAAGTAGTCCAGTAAAGAAGTGCAGTATTGACCTTGTGAGTAGAAACATTAAAAGCATTAAATGGAAACAGTAAATTGTATAGTACAAGTATGTCAACACAGTACTTAAATACAATACTTGACTAAATGTGCTTAGTTACATTCTACCACTGTACATTCAGATATTAAGTGTGTTATGTCAATCTACTGTAAGTGGTCAATAACACATTAAAATATAATTGTTCTGACACTTGAAGCCTTGAGTGTTACAACATCACTGTGCACTACTGTATGTGCATTTATTCACATGGATTTCAAACATATTGTACCAATTAAACACTACAACATGAACGTTTTCTATAAATACTGTACCTGAGTAAAGCGCACATTTTAATTTCCACATGGTAATCGCCGCATTCAGCTGTGATAGGCATGCCAACTTGATGCTCTGCTCACGGATGACTCGATGAGCATAAAAAACTGTAAAGATGATGACCTTACGTGTGTAAATATATATTTTTTCTTTGTGGGGGTCTGCCCCCAAAAAACTGTTTTAAGTCCTGCGAAAGTCAAATAAGACGGTGTGTAAAACTACACTGCCCAGCCAAAAAAAAGTAACCAGTTTGATTTAACTAGGCCAGTAGGTAAGGACTTTCCACTGGATAATAATACCCCTGCATTATAGCAACAACAACAATAATAATATTAATAATAATAATAGCAATAATAATTGGGAGGGGGGGCGCGGCTGTTCTTATGTTCTCTGAGGGGAGGCTCACCTTCCCACACTTTGAAAACTCCTGCTGTAGACTATTATATACTTGTGAAATGTATAGGGTCAGCTGAAAAATGAGAACGGGGGAGACAGCAGGGCAGAAGGCAGACATGCCATTTTCCCATCTCAAGCTCCTTTAGTTGACAAGCGCATAGACTATTGCTGATGCCCATTACAGAGTGAAGTCCCTTCTTGCAGACGTTGTTGTTTTGTCTCCATGGTGAAAGATGCAATTAAGTGCATTTGCTGAACATTCACTCTCTTTACTCAAAAGTTTCCCAAGTCTCCCCTTTCTGTCTTATTTGTCTTGCTCGCTCACCAGACTACGATTAGATACCTCATGGAAAAGTACAACATGGATAATGCAGATGAATGCATATGCGACCAGTGCTAGGGAAATAACTTGAAGGTATTGGCAAGTGATTATGGGTAATTAAGACCTCTTGTGCAATCAACAATAATTAGCCCCCAGTGGTTTGACTCTCTTCTGGCTTTTACCTCAATCAATAAGTTCGACGTGGTCACAGTGGTTTGTGGTTATTCCAAAACGAATTCACTTGTAGACAAGGACAGTTTGAGTTGTATGGTGGATGAGGAAGAGGTTATTCTAGTGAGGTGATATCTGTGGAGTGGAGAACAATCAAACCATCAATTTCTCTCTGATTGCTGCAGAATAAAATACAGTATCACCTGCTGCTGTAAAGGTTTTGTCAGATACATCCATAAATGTAACCCTTACTGTGAGCTTCACTCTAATTGATGGAACTGACAATTTGTCTCATGGGCATTGTGTTAAAAAAAAACATGGGTTTGCTTGGATTTCCTTTTGGCTTTTGTGTTATTTTGCATGCATTGTCTTGAAGATTGCTTCGGCCTGGCTGTGAAAAGACGTAATGAAGGCACTGTTAGTGACACAAGGTCGATCCACTCAGATCCCGGGGCTCTGTTACAATTGGATTGGCTTCAGGCAAAGGTAAGGGCTTCTATTTAAAAAAAAAAGAAAAAAAAAAGGTGTGGGTGATCCATCAGCCCTGACTTGCCTGGAATCAAACTAGCAGTTGAGGTGGAAATTGAATATGATGTGCCACAAGCGAGC
Source organism: Notothenia rossii (assembly GCF_949606895.1). Taxonomy (NCBI): domain Eukaryota; kingdom Metazoa; phylum Chordata; class Actinopteri; order Perciformes; family Nototheniidae; genus Notothenia; species Notothenia rossii. Next base: position 72,736,490 of record NC_136904.1, read on the forward strand.
AATCACAGCTAGCCAGCGGTCCCCACGGCATCAAATTAACACAGGGTGCAGAGCTAATCTAAGCTAGCATGCCCTCCAGGGTCAAATGTTTGGTAAACTGCATGTATACTGTCATTTGTGCTCATGGGAATGTGTCTGATTTGAGAAAATACGTTTGACATCCCCTGTTGTAATGACATTTAGCCCAAAGCTATTAATGCAAGTGGGAATTGTTTGCCTGTGTAGATTTATTTTAATTTTAAATGAATTAAAAAAAATGGAGTTAACAAAGCAGTTCCTCACCTTAAAGGGATGCACGTACTGTATGTGTGTGATGTGTGAACCCTTTTGACCGCACTTGAAATGGGATGGAACCACGGTAGACTGTCCAAAACTGGATTTGAACGGGTCCACCCCGCCCCCCCCCTCCTTTAGTATAATCACACACATTCTGTGTTTTATATTTAATAATTCTGTGTTCTTTATTTATTGATTGTTCAATACCTGACAAGGTCGGAGATGAAAAACCTGGGTCGCAGGTTCCTCAACAGTGCATTACAAGACATCTATCAATATGTGTCTATACTCCACCATTAAACTGTCATATTCTGCACATTTCTTATACTATCTACATACATCTTATATGAGTATAATACATATAATATCAGTTAAAATAAGTGCTTCAACATAGTTAACATTGCTGGAGGTATACACACATATTGATAGATGTCTTGTAATGCACTGTTGAGGAACCTGCGACCCAAGTTTGTCATTCAATGCATAACTACACCGTAGTTGTGTATATGATCATTTCAATAAACCTTAGAAAATCTTGAAATCTTGAAAGGGATGTGCAAAATAGTCATTATATACAGTCTTTAATTAACTATTAGTAGAGAATAACGAGTAATGAATATACTTTATAGGGATCCTATTAATATCTAATAATAAAAATAATGAAATTCAATAACATGCTTTAACCACTAGGTGTCCCTTTATATCAGCTGTGCACCTTTATGGTGTAAATACAGCCTATCTACCAATTGGATTAAATATAAAAGTCAGCCAAATTAGTGTTGATACTGCAAGGAGACACATTGTGTGAAAATAAATGTAAGATGCTGTTTAATTGCTGATATATTTATGATCCAGGTCACGTTTTCAGTTTTGGCGGCAGTTCTCCTGGCAGGGCTCTATAAAATAGAGAATTACGGCAGATATGTAATATTTAATGCAGCCGAACCGTGTATTAAAATGCCGTTATGTGATGACTTTTTAATGGCCAAACTAACCTTAAAATAAGCATTTTCCACCGAGAATAAAAAAGGTCGGCCATGTTTTTTTTTTCTGCAGGGAGAAATGTAAAGATCACGTGACATGGACGCCAGCCATTGGAAATGAATGGTGAAAAAAAACGTAGGGATCTTACAATTTCAGAGGCGTTTTTGTAGAAATACTACGTCCCAAGTTGTGGACCAACTTAGTTATTACACGTTTTTTTTAAGACTGGGTTGGAATTTCTCAGTCTGTGGCTTCTGATCTGGTTTCATTGTCTCGTGTTTTACATTTGTTTCATTTCCTGTCTGTTTTTTATGTATTTATTCTATGTTTTTATACAGTTGTTGATGTACAGCACTTTGTTCAACTCTGTTGTTTTTAAATGTGCTATCGAAATACAATGGATTGGATTGGATGTTTTGGTTGTTTTTAGTCAAAGAAAACATGTTGCCAAATCATTTAATAAGTAACACTTTCATAACAACATATTGTATGCTTTTCTACACAAGGTTGCTTCTGTGTATACTGTAGCTGTACTGTAATATAATATAGCCCTAGAGAGTCATAAACTCCCAACTGTGTGTGCACCAACATTACTGCTCAGAGGGATTGATTCTGCACAAACCATAAGCAATTGTATTTACCTGTAAGGCATTTCATATGTGGCTGCAGCTTCCTACCACACTAGATCCTCAGTGGAGGGTTGCCATGCTTCTAAAATATGTTTTTCATTCAAATTATCCTTAACAATGGCCAATTTTGATGGTACTTCACAAATATGATTTTTCATTTCCATTACGCTGCCTATTCTAAAACACGCCTACTCTATGTAATGCTTCCATTTTTGTAATTTTGGCCCTTTCAAAAAAGAACTTATCTCAGGTCCATCCTCCCCATTTGAGGCTTCTATTTGGAAGCACAAGCAGCCACACGGCTCTTCTGCACTTTGCACTTCAGTGGGATTTGAGATTTGAGATTTCCTGTCATGTCTGTAGATTCTGTGGCAAAGTGCCTGGAGAGTGCATCACTGATTCCTGCTGAGGACAGAGATGGAGGGGGGAGGGGGGTTGTGCGGTGGTGGCTGGGTGTGACGGGGTCAGGAGCCTATTGTGCATGGGCTGTTTTTTTACAAAGACACACTCATCATTTATGTTCACGACGCCAGAACTAAGCCTGCAGGTTCACTGTCACACACAGTCACACAGGCTATCCAGGCTGTCAGGGAGGAGACGGTGAAACATTATGACGCACAACAACTACAGTGTATGTCTTCAGATGCACTGGCCCCACAGCACTTTGTTCTTGAAGAAGAAAACTCATGAAGCTTAAAGTTATAAAGTCAAAAATTCAATGAGACCATGTCTGCCTGTCTCAGAATTGCAATACATTTCTCCATTTTCTATAAATACAGAAATATCAATACCAAATTAGATTGAGACTCATTGCTGTTGATGCTCACTACGTGGCATCTGCTCAATTTCAATGATTAAAAGTTATTTTGTGTGCATACAATAGTCATAAATATATATTTGATACCAATGCCCATGTTCTGGGTCTCAGTCTTACTGGGGGGCAACCGGGTTCTATTCAGACCTGGGGGCCATTTACGCATGGCATCCCCTCTATCTCCCCCTTTTCAAATCTGTCTCCATAATAAAGGCACTGGTTTCTCAAATTAAAAGTCTTACAAAATAAAAAAAGATTAAATAGAAAATAAATAATATTAATGTATTTATGCTGGCATGGTATTTGTAGACATTGCAAATACCACTCTATTATGGTGCCCTCCGCCTTAAATTATTATCATATATCTAAGAGACTTTCTTCTTGTTTTTCCAAACATCAAGGTAAATAATGTTAAAAGGTTGCCAGATGCCAGCCTTATCACAAGCCGGTGTTCAGAGCAGGGAACAAGGGATCCCAGTTTTTAATCTCAATTCAGCTTGGAGAATTAAGGGTTGTATGGCATAAAAGTGCCAGCCCTGGTAGATTAGAGTGAAAGCTGAAGCACCCGTTTGCTCTAGGAATTGGTATTTCATTGTGCTGTAGTATTTTCTAATCACAACATGATTTGCATATATTTCCAAGTAAAGAAGACATAAATGTTGCAGAATGTGCCCTTACATTGCTGCTTTACTGAACCTGTGCCCATAGCTTTCTATATCTGCAACAAACAACCTTTATGGTTACAGGAGGAAAACTCTGGTGGGCAGATGAGGAATCGGCACAGCTGGGAACGGTAACCAAGAGAGACGGGCGCAACCCTGTGATCCTGAGAAACAAGACGAGTGGGGTTGTTCATATGAAAGTGTATGACAGGGAGGGTCAGAAAGGTAAGCGTGCTCACAACACAAACACAAACAATACCCTCAATCTCTCATCTGTGGTAGTTTATTTATTGCCATTGTGCTGGGTTTTTTATTTTTTTATTTCCAGGAAGAAACCAGTGCCAGATCAACAACGGAGGATGCTCACAGCTCTGCTTCCCAACTTCCGAGAACACCCGGAGCTGCTCCTGCACTGTTGGCTACAACTTGCGTAGCGACCGTATGTCTTGTGAGGGTACGTTAGCCAAAACGTGCTAATAATGCACTCTAGAGCTGGCAATATCATCGTGATATTTTACATACATCTCTAGGGAGACCTTTTTATGCTTCTGGGAGTTTTCCCTTTCCTATAGTGTGTTATATAGGTTTGTGTGCATGTCAATTGTCTGTAAAGGCTTGAATCCCAACATGTTTGCCAGAGGGAGTCTCTCTCCCTGCCTGAAAAGGTTGATTTGGACTCCTCTGTTTACTTACAACATATTGACATCAACACCTGTGTTCTAGTAGCGCTCCAATACATCTGTAAAATCTGCTTTCATCACTTCTTTTGTCAAACAATTATGTTTTGTTCAATGAATATACATAATCGTATTGTTATTTTCCAATGCTTTCATACATTTTGGTTAGTGTTTTAAATGTAATTTCTTGTGTGTTAGGTGTTGATTCATTTCTGATGTACTCCATCCACGAGGGAATCCGGGGAATGGCTCTTGAGCCAAATGACAACAGCGAGGCCCTCATGCCCATTACTGGAACACTGTTTGCTGTGGGAGTTGACTTTCATGCAGGTCAGATATCATTCAACACTGAGAGCTTTTCGATGCTGGTATCAGATTTAAACTGTAAGAGATCCAATGAAGCTTAAAGAATATGTATTTTGGTCTGGGACACGGTTACATTTGTATACTGTGTGTTCCTGCTGTTTAAAGTTATTATGTGGGCTTACCTTTGCAATAACCTTTGATTTACCTGCAAAAAAAAGTGGGTTGTGTTGCTCTTCTGTTAAACAAACATGTATTGTCAACTAGGGTTAAAATGTATTATTTCTGGTTCGCAAAACAAAGAAACACCGAGACAAAAAGCAGAAAAGCAGGCGGTAAAATACAAACACATCGATCATATTACACATTTAAACAGTTCACATCAATGTTTGTGGCTAAAATCATCTAGGTCTCTTTGTTGAGTTAAGAATATTGATGGTGCTCGGAATGAAAGACTTCTTAAATGTTGTGTACATTCCCAGGACAATTTGTTCAAAAGGGCATGTCCATACCTCAATCTATAACCATACGTCTATGAATGGACATTAGGGTTAGGCAATAGACCTCGAATGTGCCTTTGAGAGGAGGAAACGTATATACACTGAACAAAAATATAAACGCAACACTTTTGTTTTTGCTCCCATTTTTCATGAGATGAACTCAAAGATCTAAAACATTTTCGACATACACAAAATAACCATTTCTCTCAAATATTGTTCACAAATCTGAAAAGATCTGTGATAGTGAGCACTTCTCCTTTTCCGAGATAATCCATCCCACCTCACAGGTGTGGCATATCAAGATGCTGATTAGACAGCATGATTATTGCACAGGTGTGCCTTAGAATGGCCACAATAAAAGGTCACTCTGAAACATGCATTTTTGCTTTATTGGGGGGGTCTGGGGGGGTCCAAAAACCAGTCAGTATCTGGTGTGAGGGTTAGGATTAGGGTTAGGGTTAGGGTAATGTTGTGAATCGAGTGGCCTGTGTTCATCGTCCATAACATACGCCTGCCCATACCATAACCCCGCCACCACCATGGGCCACTCGATTCACAACAATACCCTAACCCTAACCCTAACCCTCACACCATATACTGACTGGTTTTCGGATCCCCCCAGACCCCCCCAATAAAGCAAAAATGCATATTTTGTCATCATTTAGTGCAATAATGAAGAAACCTTTATATGAAACACAGTTAATACAGTGACTAGACACACCATTACACAGCTGTGTGATGAGGTTAAAGATCTGTGTTGGCATGCACATGGGCCCCCTAAAGTGGAATCCTTTCCAGGCCAGCTGCTCTGTAGTGGTCTTAATAATGTCAAGTGGAGAGATAATTGATGAGACAATTGTTACTATTCCTCCCCATCAGCATTTCCACGCATACTTCTCTATACAAAATGAAAAACAACTTGTACCATGTCAGCTATAAAAAAATATATTTTTGGTAACGTGAGTGTATCACTCATGAAACATCACCGCTACTGATGGTGCTACATTACATTTTATTACACAACACACTGCTCTTCCCTTCCTCCCACAGTGCAACATCTCCTTAATCTTAAAACAAGGGGGAGGGAAAGGTCTTTGTTATACCGGGCCCGAACCTTGTGAATAATGGTCTGTGGGCGTGTGGAGTGCAGCGTAGATGAAAGAGTAATAAGTTCACATTACCGGGGAACCTCAGCATGAATAAGTATTTCCTCACAACCCTCGGAAACAATCCTAATACAAAGCAATTCCCAAGATATTGTATCAAATAAAGGTACCGTAACGTGCATCGCAAAACATGGACCTAGTAGCCTGCATTGTCATTTGTTACATCCCTGCTTCCTTTCATATTATATACGTGATAAAAATGATAGATACACCAACAAATGCTATGAATATACAATAGGCTGGTAGCGTTCCACATCTGTAATAGGTTGCCACTGAAGCATGATAACAAAAGCAGTGTAGAGGAAATTACATACTGAAAACAGAAACAAACTACCTACACACAAGGGTTCACATACTAAGGATACGAAGCAATTATTTAAGAAAGCAGCATCAGATAAAAATGAATGCCTGGGTAATTCGAAATGTATTCTATGACTTTCCATTGTATGTTTGCAAAAAATGAGATTAGAAAGTGTTAATGTATGCAATAGGCTGCTGAAACTGATATGTTATTCCCAACAGAGTGACTGTGGTAGAGGCCGGGATCAACAGACCTCATATGTGATTTGGACGTGACTGTTATGTACAAACTGGTAGCTAATGAAGGGAGAAAAGAATACCAGAATATAATTAAATATTGCTTTTAATGCAACAAAGATTATTGCATTTATATTATTCTCTCTGTAAATAAAAATACTACATTGGGCTCTAACCCTTATAACTGAAATATCTCAACAGCTAGACCTACTACACATATTATTTTGTATTTAGTGTTTCCCAGATGATGCATTGAAATGACTTTGGTGTTCCCCTGGATTTTGAATTGGCGTGCCCAAAGGTCTATATTTGTGTATTTTATTGAAATGCCTCAACAGAGATTGGATATACTGCCATGAGTAACAAGCCCATTGCTTATTAGTCCAGAATGTTAGCATGGGCATAGTAAATATTCAAATCGCTAAACATTAGTATGCTAGTACTGTCATGTGATGATGTTAGCATGCTGACATTAGCGTTCAGCTGAAAGCGCTGCAAAGCCTAACTACAACCCCACAGAGCATTGCTGTAGTCATCTTGGTAGGTATTCAAATGATCTGCTAGGGAATAAGATAATTAATGTCAGGTCATGGCAGACATTTGCAGTAGCCATTATTTGTCAACCCTAAGGGGTGTACATGCCAAATCTAATTACATATGATCACATATTAGTAGCCCCCTGCGCTCTACTGGAATACGAACATCCTTATAGACCTTTTTCCTCAATATGATGTAATTCTGTCATCCAATAACTATCAAGAGAAACCAAAATCTAATTCTGATTCTGAGAGTCCTCAAATATCAATAGTAATCTGGGTGTGAGGCCGCAGCTTTTGGAAAAGACAAATTAAGCAGAGTGAAAGGCACAATTGTGTCTTTCAAAATTAAAGAACAAGATTGCCACTTGTCCACCCTGTTATTACTTAGTGCAGGTGCAACATGCTAATGCATTCCGAAGCCCATCAGAAGGCAGCAGCTGATAGCTTATGCACACCGTTCACTTGTCATTACAGAAGCCAGGCTGCCAGAGCAGAACAGATGAAAGCCCTGCAGCTCTCATATATGTGTATGCGTGTGGAGAGTGTGAAGGCAGCAGGAACAAGAACGTGCAAATAAACATATAACACCTCCTAACAACCTACACAGAGCCAAGCTGACAGGAATGCACAGAAAGATGCACTTGAAAGATTGCGATCCATAAATAAATTACGTACTATTTAATTTGCTTATCTAATTGGGCTTTAAAATCACAAAGGGACCATAATAGTTTTAACCGGCACCATGTTTTGCAGAAGCAATATACTGCCCTGTACATTTTGGCTGACAATTTTTGTCGGTGCCCAGGCACTGTAAGTTAACAAAGAGCTGTGGATGAACTGTGTGGGTTTTTTTACACAATCATACTGTATGGTCGCATGCTACATTTGGTGAAATGGGATCTGCTGCAGTGTAAAGTGGTGCCATGAGCAGACTTTTTTGTGCATAACTACTTTTGTGGCAGCCATATTCAATGTCTCCATTTCTCTGGTCATTTTCTGTATTGTACGGCTTTCCAGGCAATGACACTGTGTACTGGACAGACATGGGCCTGAACAGAATATCCCGGGCCAAACGTGATCAGACCTGGAGGGAGGACATCATCACTACAGGCATCAGCCGCGTGGAGGGCATCGCTGTCGACTGGATCGCTGGTTAGTATCGCTACTCCCCCGGCGCTCGGGGTCTATTACCAAGGGCTGTCAAGTTGGTATTGATTGGTGAAAATACTCACTTTATAGGCACTGATGTGTTTGTTTTGACTTCAACTTGTGAACATATTAAGCCTTCTTCTGTATTTACGCCTGGTTATTGCTTTTTTCTCCTCAGGAAACCTGTATTGGACAGACCATGGTTTCAATCTAATAGAAATATCACGCCTGAATGGTGCATACCGCTCAGTGGTTATATCTGAAGGACTTGATCAGCCTAGAGCCATCGCAGTACATCCACAGAAGGGGTAGGCCATATTTTCTTTGTGTTTTCATAATTTTCATATATACATTTCAATAACATAGCTTTTAACAGTTCTATTCAAAAAGCCTTTATCGTATAAATAAGACATTCTTTTAAGTAGTCGTGCTAAGTGGAAAACATTTTTTTTTTGTGATCACATTTTTATTGAGATGAATACACAACATGTACAACCAAAAGCACAACGTTATTTTGGAAAAATATTTTTTTAATAAAGTCCAACAGATATATTTGCAGATCAGCAATGTGGCAATATTTTCCCAAAATGGCATATAAATAATAAGTCTGTTGGCTGTAATACAAAAAAAAGATTGGTTAAGCAATAACCTTGCATTTTCTGCATTGCAGTTTTTTTTATCATTAGTGGCGTCAATTATAAAATTACTAGTTTAATTTTGTAATATTTAGTTGTATCTTGTTAATGTTGGCAGCCCTATTTATTGTGCATGTGTCTTTATTCTTCAATAATTTACAGTGCTCACAATGTACTGTTACCTTATTATGTGTTATTATTATAGTTATTCTGAAATTGGAACGTTTGTTAATCAACTTAAGATGAATTTGGTTAGTTGTCCCACTATTGAGCAAAATATATAGGAGGGAACATTGCAAAATTGGTAATAAAGGCCAACTATACAGACTACTTCATAATTGTATACTGCTATGCACGCCAGCTATCTCTTCTGGACTGAATGGGGCCAGAACCCCTGCATCGGCCGCTCCCGCCTGGACGGTTCAGACCAGGTTACCTTGGTCAACTCAGGCATCATGTGGCCCAACGGAATTTCCATTGACTATGAGGTACATTTGCACAAACACTATCACCAACCTCTTCCCCTGCCGCGCCTCTCCTATATACTGTACCCCCTACCTCATCTCTTTTGTAGCTGAAATGCCTAGGAGGTTTGCTTTGTGATATGAATTTCCAAATAATCTTCCAGGAAAATACATTATACTGGTGCGACGCCCGCACAGATAAGATCGAGAGGATCAACCTTGAGACAGGTGAGAGCCGGGAGATTGTACTGTCAGTGGCCAACGTGGACCTGTTCTCAGTGGCTGTGTTTGGGCCATACATCTACTGGTCTGACAGGTAATTTATTAGATTCATAAATACACACACATGCAATAGCCTGCAATCCTGAAACACTAAACTGACAATAACCCTTGTCTTTAAAGGTCTCATGTGAACAGATAGAGAAGAGTAGATTCTCATAGTGGGGGTGTTGTGCTCTCTGTTTTTGTAAACACTCAGTATTCAGTTACATCAGCGGGGAGAAATCTTTCCTCATTATTCTGTGTAATTAAAGCATGCTGCTAAACTTGATGAAGACATGTTTCTCTTTATACAAATTGGTCGCTTTATGTATTTTGACACGCTTGCGGTTCTTCGGAACAGCGTTGTTGGATATCTAAAGCTGACTGAGTCAGGTTTTAAACCATTGGCAAAAAAAAGGTTGTTGGATAATGAATTGCATGTCTCTTGTGTTTGTTTATCTGTTGTGGATGACTTTAACCTCTTGACTTGAGATAAATCATCTATTTAAATAGACTTCATAACAAGAGTTGTATGTGGGTGACTGCAGTCTTTGATTTTGCTTTATGAATGTCAATGAAAGTATTTAAATTACCCTACCCTAATACAAATCTGATTACAGTATGGCTTCATTATTTTAACCAAAACCCTGAATGTTTCCTCCCCTCGTATCTCCGGATGTTTTTCAGGGCTCACTCCAATGGTTCTATCCGACGTGGCCTCAAGACTGACACCAGCGAGGCTGTGACCATGAAGAGTGGTTTGGGGGTCAATTTAAAGGATGTAACAGTCTTTAATAGAGGCAGAGAAAAAGGTGAAGGTCTTATTGATTTACACAATGAACTCACAATGTTGCGGTTTTTGCCTATGAAAGTCTTTTTTTTAATTTACTTTGAAAATATTGTGTTGCTAATGCACTGTAACTGTGATTGTTAACTGTCTCGTACATTTTAAAGGTCACCTACTATGCAAAATCCACTTGTTCATGTCTTTTATACGTAAACATGTGTCCCTTCTGTGTACAGAGATTTTGACCGTTTCAGGAAAAAAGATTCTCTCTCTTTTTGTCCTGATCCATTTATATAAAAACCTGTCTGAAAATGAGCTGATCAGATTTTGGCCACTTTATGATGTCATAACGATTTTTTTGGCTTGTGTAACCATTAGCCAATCACCAACCAAGGTAACAGCTCCCACCTTATCACCTAAATCTACTCCTAGAGCACCATTGTGTTCTTTTTAACTTGCAGAGGGGTGTGGGGAGTGGCATTTTATTTTCATCTAAAGTAACAGACTTGAAACAGGGCTGAAACAGAGGGGTTTATGGGATGCTACAATATGTTTGGTATTTGGAGCCAAACACTTCAGAGACATGTTTTGTATATATCTGAGACCTATAATATATTCATGAAAAACAGTATAATAGGGGACCTTTAATAGAACATGATCTTGTTTGTTTTTTCCAGGCACAAACCCCTGTGCTCGTAGTAACGGAGGCTGCCAACAGCTGTGCTTCCACCTCGGTAGTGGCCGGCGGACGTGCTCCTGTGCCCATGGCCGCCTGGCCGAGGACGGCTTTGCATGTGAGCGCTACGAAGGTTATCTGCTGTTCTCAGAGAGGACCATACTGAAAAGCATCCACCTTTCAGACGAAAACGACCTCAACTCACCTGTCCAGCCTTTTGAAAACCCTGCTTTCTTCAAGAATGTCATAGCCCTGGCCTCTGACTACAGTCAGAATGCGGCTCGGACCAACCGCATCTTTTTCAGCGATGTCCATTTCGGGAACATCCAGATGATAAACGATGACTGGACAGGAAGATCTATTATTGCAGAAAGTAAGTGGATCTCGCATAAGTGGTTTTACATTTCCAATCTGTCCCCACACATGTATTCTGAAACTCATAATTGTTTTAAAGTATAACTGGTGTCATGGTGGCAGTGTTTGATTTGACAAATATACATTACCCATTTCAATCAATACATTTGTCTGAAAGGCCACATAATATGTTTTCTTTTGCGCGTAAATGTTTCCAAGATGTTTTTTTTTCGTGTCAGGTTATTTGGAATTAAATAAAACTGCATTGATTTATTATGAAGATCAAAGTGCTTCCACCATTCTTATGAATTGCAAAGTTGCACTGTCATTGAGCATATCGAGTCCAGACATTGACCGTAGACTTCAGCTGCCTCTGTAATGACGTGCTGCTCACAACAGATAATAATTACATTTATTTTATTTTCGTTTTATTCCTATAGGACAACCTTGTTTGGAACAAAATATTCACTTAGCAGTTGGCATAGCATTAATAGTATCGCTAGACAATTTTGTACCGGCTCCTAAAAGACCAATAACCAGTATAATACCTGTGTTTGAAAGGTTTCTGCTTACTGACTGTGATACCAATCCCTCTCTATCCCTTCACTAAATCCCATTCAGTCCTGTCTTGATAAGCATGACTGGATTCAGATGAACAGCAAAACCCTCTGTTCTGCTCGGCTAGCATCATCTGCCATCCTGTGAAGTTTCTACTGGGAGCAAGGGCTCAGCACCTTCCCAATCCCACCTCACACCGGGGGACTGGCAGAGCGTTCCCACTCACGCATATCCCCCCGACCCATCTCTCAAACCCCCGCTGAGGCAGCTCTCTGCATATGCATTCATCTTCTAGGAGGCGTTAATAAAAACCCTCTGTCGGGATTTGCCCTTCACACCTTGGCACTTGCTAAATGCAAAATCAAAGTGGTGCAAATCATTAATTTGAGTAGAATTCAAAATGTTTGAATCCATAATGCCTGCTCTTGTACTTACAATAATGTAAGGGCAACACATTGTTTATAGTTTGTTGTATATTGTCAAGTCCATTGGTCTTGCTGAAACCACTACCATTCTAACTCTATGTAAAAGCAAGACATCCTTTTATTTCCCTCTAAAGGTTTCTGCATTCATCACGTCTTTTCAGAAAGGTGAAGATGTTAATCATCCATATTTCCCTAATTATACTCCATGTCCCCCCTTAATTACTGCCTTGCCCCGGTAACAATATGTGAGAAACTCCAAGCTGCCAGACGCCTTTTATTGCTAACTATTAATTAGCGATTGGCCGACTCAAGTGGTGTCTGAAGTATTCTTCAGTTTATAGGTTTGATATAAGTGGCAACAGCCAAATGTGCTATTATCGGCCACATTTTCACAATTATGACAAATTAGGAGCTGCATAGATGTGTGCAAATGGTAACAAAAACAATGAGATCAGGGCGAATATTGTCATGAGGGGTAACTAAGGCAGGACACGAAAACCCAAATGACAGGCTAGGTAAAAGAGAGGGAAAGTAGCACATTAGAAATGTGGGACAGGATAACACGACACAGGAGACATGGACACGCACCTTGACAAGAAGCACCAGATCAGGGGGACCAGGACAAAGAACTCTTAGAATTAGCGAGATGATGCATTTCAAAATAAAACGGGAAACATTACACAAAAACAAAGCTCATGACACTTACATCTAAACAAAGGATATATGAATACTAAGGCATTGTTAAATGTATGTTATATTGCCTTTATTGTTGCTCATATTGAGTTGAACAAAGAGGAGAAGGTGCTCTTGTGGACCTTGTAGTGAGTTTTCTTCAGATGGATGATCCCTTGTTTTGACAGCAATAACACATGAACAAAGAAGATTTACACATGAACAAACAAACAGAGACAGAACCTGATTCATGCAGGTAATCTTTCCAAAGCCTTAACAAACCCGGCAGACACACCATTATATCTGATAGCTTAGGGGCCGGTGGCTTTATTGAATGTTAATGGATAGGCTGTATCAGGGTAGGAAATAATTCTTCAAAGGGAAATTGAATGCTTCCTTTATCCTAAAACGTTCTCTTTTGCACTCAGGAGCACTGTTAGTGTTGGGTTTTCTCTTTTGTGTATGGTTGTACTGGTTTGGCCTAATGGACTTTGCATTGTGTCAACATTTTCTTTGCTTTAAAAGCATGCCATGTAAAGTGTTTTTTTCCCTCCCATAATGGAAACAATGCCCAAGTCAAAGGCTTCCACAAATACCCTACAGTGGTCCATTGGGAGCAGTAGTCATATCCATAAACATGACTACATAATAACCCAGCGACATTGTATTACTGCAGTTATTCTGACCCGACTTATTCAAATTGGTCGGTGCTTGGAATATTGAAACAACGGAGGTCATATTCAAAAGGTCATTTAAGTTGCCGCAAATACAAAATCTCAGTAAATGATCAAAACATGAATATGGCCGGGTTTTCAGTCTGTGATCACAGTGTCTCTCCATGGAGGTCTCCTGCCTGTCAGTCACAGGCCTCGGGCGGCTGCAAAGTCATTTTCATATTCTCTGTTTAGGAAATTGCTCTAGAAACGAAAACATATTCAGGTGCTGAGTGACTGTTGCATCAACAAATAGATGTCTGTCCGGCGTAGTCAGGCATGAAGTCATTTCCCTGTCAATCACAGAGGAAACTTAATCCCAATTCTAACACAATTGAGGCCTGCCATCTGTTACAAGCAAAGTCAATTTTTTTTATTTTAGCACAGTTAAGTGGCCCCTGTTGGCAGTGGGAGATAACCTAAATGTTTTAATTTAGGTTGATTTCGTTACCAAAGGCCACACAACCATATATATATCAATAAGTTCTCCCTGGACCTAAATTGTAAGAGGAGAAACCTTGTTATGTTGTGTACACTTAAGTTTCAGATGGTCTCTTACTCCGATTTTCTTTTTCTTACAAATGATGAAACACACTAATAAGGTGGATGCATTTTCTACTTTTGGATTTTGCTAGATGTCGCTTCAAACATCTGTGTCCTTCAGACTGGCCTGTGTGTTTTAAATAAACCAGTGCTTCTTTTGTGATGTCTGAACACGTTTTCTTCTTTCTAACTTGTGCCAAATTCTTATTTGTCTTTGTATTCTTTTCTTAAGATGTTGGTTCGGTGGAGGGCCTCGCGTACCACCAGGGCTGGGACACCTTGTACTGGACCAGCTCCACCACCTCCACCATCACCAGACAAACTGTGGACCAGACACGAGTCGGAGCCTTCAGCCGGAACGCTGTGGTCACTCTCTCGGAGGAAGACCATCCACATGTCCTGGCCCTGGATGAGTGTCAAAAGTCAGTAGCTGTTTTATATCTCTCCGAATGGTCTCTTACTCTGCATTATTGTATCATTCAGTTAATCCAAGAAAACTCTGGACCTAAATTCAGCTTTTGATACTTTCACTCAAAATATTTTCTGTACCTATAATTACATATTTTGCTCAGTTTTTACAATGTGTTTATCAATTGGGGTCATCATCCTTTAGCATAACATTGATTTTATTTGCTATGCTGATGATACAACAATTGATCTAACTTGCATTGTCTCAGCCTTATTCAGTATACACATTGAATCAGGGAAAAGGCTCTGATTTTATTTACTGTTCCAGATGACACAACATAACAACATTTGCATTTAAATAATATTACAAAACTGAGGACTTCTTTCTTTTTAAGATAAAAACAGGTTTCTGCTTATGTTGGTAAGTAGGCTTGACAATGCTTTCCTCTCACCGTTTCCAGAAACCTTCAAATTATCTAACAATTAAATCCCACTTAATTAACAAGATTAAAGAAAACTACGTACAAAAATAAATGGCAGCTTTAGTGTTAAATATATATATATTTTTTAATCTCAAGACCCTATTTTTTTGTTTTAAACAATCCTTTTCACTGAGATAAAGATTGCCTTGTTTAGCATTTTAACACCAGAGCTGCATCAACAGCTTATTGAATACCTGATTTAACAGTTTACTTTGGTTGCCAGTTCTCTCAGAAAAGGTGTTGTCTGTTGTTCAAAAAGAACACCTCAGTATTACTGTCAAAGATCTAACTCTTGGATAATCCTGAATATCATTTTTTTCGGCGAGCAGTCTTAAAAGAGTCAGTATTTCACTCCTCGTCCGGTACTACAGTTTCTTGACCTCTGACTATATCCTTGGTCGGCAATTTGGCACCATATCCATCCTACTCCAGCAGCACTGTCTGATAATTAGAATTCCAACTCGAGTGATTAATTAGCGGCCCCTGGTTGTGACTTCTAACCGGAATCCTTATTATCACACTAGAGTGGACTACCATGACTTCATCATAGTGTGATGCAAGGGCCCAGTGGCAGAAAGATATTTTTATTTCAAACTCTATTTGTCTGTGGTTTATCTGCATAGCTGTAGATTTAATACATTCAAGATCCATCTTGCAAACCCGTACCAAGAACCAAGATAGAGAGCTTTCATTTATTTACTGCTTTCCTCTATCTGTGTTTTTTGTATTCTTAGATGTCCTCACATGGCGGGATTACGAATATATGACCTCTATCTCACAACGTGCGATGCTCATCAGTTTAATCAAATTGCAGCTCAGTTATTGGTGATGAGCTCCTTCGGGGCGAAAAAGGGGGAGCCGATGACAGGCCCGTGGAAGTCTTGGCAACATGTTGATAACTCACTGACAAAAATGCTTAAACCTCCATTAATTTGATACAGAGGAGAAGCTTTTTTTCTGTTGATTAGGGTTTGTTTTGCCGGCATAGCAGAGAGTCTGCTGATTGACATGTTGCTATAGTAGCACTTGCAAAAACCATCATCCCTGCTCCCTGATTCAATTTTAGACTACACATAATTGAATTGTAGTTCTTGCTCCGGTAGTAGACATTCGTAAATGGGAAGATGTGCTTCTTTGGAGAGAATGGATGATATCTTCACTTTACGATCAAGTCACTTGTTATAGCTAAATGACTAAAGACGATAAAATAAACGTTTCTTTGGTTGTCCTTCCACATTTTAGCCTGATGTTTTGGACCAACTGGAACGAGCAGAGGCCCAGCATCATGAGGTCCACCTTAGCAGGCAAAAACATGAGGATTATCGTCAGTTCGGACATCCTGACGCCCAACGGACTGACCATTGACCACAAAGCGGAGAAGCTCTACTTCTCAGATGGAAGCCTTGGCAAAATTGAGAGATGTGACTTTGATGGCACCAGCAGATATGTGAGTATAAAAAAAATGCCCACCTGAGTAAAATATATTATTGCAGTTGCCTAATCCTGTCTATTTAAGTTTCTATGCCATGATAAAAGTTATTAACTTGGATATTTCTATTGTTTTTCATGAAAACACCCCAGTGATTCGCTAATTAGAATATTTTATTTTCATTAATCTCTCTCAGTGATGAAGATGTTCATTACAAAAAACGAATAAAGTGAAACAAGGATGTCAGATTGATATGCCCTTTTCCTCAACATTCTTCCATTTAATTTCCCATCCCTATTGAGCTCCTGAAATATGATCCTCTACGCAGCGGATAGGATCTGAAAACCCTCTTGATGTTCTTTCTGATAGTTCAGCTCTAAGGGTACAGATGGTTCCTTAATCACAAAAGTCATTCCCTGCTAAACTAAAGAATCTCAGTGAGGAGAGTTCTCACTTTGCCTATGAAACGTTGCATGCATAATTTATAAAATCCCAGCTGGATATATAAAAGATTATATATAAGTGGATGTATGAAAGATTACAGTACAAGATTGCCTTTTCTTGCAATGAGTTTCAAATTTTTCTTGACATGACCTCGGCAGCTCAGCACCTTGGCCCATCTCAATTAGTTACCCATATGTGTCCCGAGCCGGGTCAGAAGGCTCAGAGAATCTTCACCTTCGGGTCCCCCACCTGCCCTCGCTGCGGCTTAGACCTGCTAATGAAGGCTTTGCAGTGAGACCGTTCAGGGTGCACACTCACCATACCAATTAAAATGTGTAAATTAAACAGAGGTAGCTGTTAACTTGAGCTTATACCCAAAGAGTGTTTGGGTAACTCTTAAAGGGGCATTATTATGCACATTTTCAAGTTTCATATCTTAATGTTGTGCCTATTTATGATATTTTTAAATGCTTTAATGTTCAAACAATTCTTAATTTCTCTCATACTGCCTGTGTTACCGAAGTAAACAAAGGAGTCCAATGGAGTCTTTTCAGGCAGGGGGGCGGGGAGTATTGGGGAGAGAAACTCCCCCTGGAGGGAATTTTGGATTTAAGCCTTTGCAGACCATTTACATGCACAAAAAACAATATACCACACTTCAGGAAAGCAACATAGGGTCTCTTGAAGACAAGGCTTGGCTCCCTGTCAATTAACAATATTTTAAAACTTGCAATAGGCAATGTTGGAAATTTAAAAAATGTGTTACGCTCTAGAATAGATACGATAAAAGACATTGTATTACAGCAATTCTGTATGTAGTCATATGAATGTAGACTTGGATGGCGTTGAAGTGTCCTCGAGGGCCCAGCTACCCCCGCTCTCTGCAGCAGTGCCATTACATGCCGACAGTGTCGTTGGCAGTTTTGGCATGGCCCACTCCCCCGTACCATTTTGAGAGTGGAGACCCATATTGTTAATGACGGCAGTGCTTCACAAAGGGCAGCGGAGTGCATAATAAGGGAAGATGTCAGCATGTTTGGCCAGGGGAAATATACCCTTTTTACCAGGAATTTGGCAAATATAACTTGAGTGTGTGGGAATGGTAAGTGTCATTTGAGTGAGCAATGTGTTGTCATATATCTCTCTTCAGCTCATCGGTTTGTAGTCTGTCTACATGGTTAAGGAAGAACCTTGTTTCAACATTATCGAAAAGTAAAGGACTGATAAGGACGTACAGAATATGTTCACATTCATCCGAAACACAACTTCCGAGAGTGTAATATGTTACTGGCTGTAAACTTAATGTCTCCCAAATCTAATTTCCCATCAATATGTTGCATTCGACCCCATCTGGCGATCTACACTGCCCCCCCTCCTTTTCCACACTAGGCCTCTTTTCCTGTCTCTCACTTGCCTGATGGCCAGTTGTTGCTTCCACATGCTGGGTTCCTTTAATCAACACCTGTCCTATTAATCCCAGTATGGCACAGGGCTAATGTGATGCTGCTTACAAGCCTGTCCCACTAATGACTAAGACTACATATCTGCTGGCAGCCATGATCCCCCCCCCAAAAGCCTGGAGAGTCCCACAAGGAGCCATCTGATGGATTCATGCCTCCCTGCCAATGACACTGTCATTTACTCCCTCAACATCTGGGTTAAGCAGTCATGTGGGCAGCGCGTGTGATGTGTTGATTAATGAGTCGAAACATTTATTCCTAGGGTTTCACTCAACATTCTGATGATGCTTTCTCCAGACAGTTTTTAGAAAGAGTATTGTATTTGTAGATGCAAGTATTGAAATGTATAAATGCACATGTGATTATCGATTCTGGCATTTAGAATCACATATATTGTTAAATGTGCTAAGTTCATTGCTATGAATGGCATTTGGCAGCACAAGCCTCAAAGAGGACATATTATGCTCATATTTGTGTTTTGTGCCTCTACTGAAACATATTTACATGCTACAGGAAATGGAAAACACAGAAAAAGGGATACTCTAAAGGTGAAAGGCATGACATTTTTTAACATGAAGATGTTTCCCTATATTCTTTTAGGTCATAGTTCAATCGGGAGCGGGAAACTTCTACGGGCTCGCCATCTATGCAGATTTCATCTACTGGTCGGATTGGGCCCGCAGGTCCGTGCTGCGATCAAACAAGTACACGGGCGCGGACACCAAGGTACTTCGAGCGGACATACCTCATCAACCAATGGGAATTATAGCAGTGGCCAGGGACACAAACAACTGTGAGTATTTGAACAGCTGGAGATGAGCTCTGCTTGATGACCATTGGATGCAATGTTGTGTCTGCAAATATTTGTGTATTCTGTGTGGGCAGGTGCGTGGGCGATGATGTGTGTTTATGGCCAGAAGTTTACACATAAGCATTTTCATTGTGTAAAAAGTGTAGTTAAGGACAACAGAACTAAATAAATATACTGCTGTATTTACGATGTACTTAACAAAATGAGGATATTGAGGCATGTATACAGTATCCTCCCCTAGACCGGCAATTGTTGTTGCTTCAATGCGCTGGGAACTAATAAAGCCAGGTTTGTTCTTGCTATTTGAGGCTAATACCAAAATGACTCAAAGTATAATATCTTTATTCACTGCAACGTACTCTTATCTCTTACTTCATCAACCTGTACATGGTGGCCTTCATCCAGTGACTACGGATGTAAATGAATAAAGTTAATATTCACTTTTGGTAAGAGAGTACCCTAAAAAACGTTTTTGGGAAATATTTCAGTAGTTTTTCTATATTTATTTTTAATATTTATAACAGGAAATGCATTGAAAAAGGATATATAATCTATTATTACATCTATAAAAAAGTAGAACTATGTTTATTTGTTAAGGAACAGTAAACTGATACACCCAAATGTACACATTTAAAAAAGCTAAGAACAAATTAACAAGAATAATAAGAAAATACAACACTAAAAGTAAAATATTCAACACAGTTATAACACTGTATATCTTATCAGCTAGCTAGTGTCAGTGTTTGCTAATAATATCTGATTAATAAGCTCTAAAAAGGCAAAGGGTATGATAAATGAACGATAAATAAAGGTGTTCTTATTAAGAATCGCTAGAATAGTACGTTTCAGTGGTAATTAATAAAAATAAGTAGCCTATGTTATTAAGGGAGTCTCTTAAGGGTCGTATAAAGTTTTATTTCCAAGTAGGACAAACGAAGGTGGGCTTAAGTGTGTCCCAGTGGTTGGGCCGGGACGCCGAGAGCGATGTGGTTCCTTGTTTATCTCTTCACGAAACATAATCACATCCTTTGACCTGCGTGGGCACAGCTGCAGGTCGACAGCATAATGTCCACTGAGCAACAATGGTTGATTTGATAACAAGTTTATCCTTTCTTCAGGTCTTTTATTGTTAACCTCTTTTTCTTCGGCAATGAATATCCTGTATTTAAATATTCATACAAATGGTTTACCTGGAAGTCAGAACACAGGAACTGTTTATTCTCAAATGAATACAATCCTCATGGCTGGAGGGCAGATAATAACAGAAGGGATAGACATGTCTCTTAACACTTACACTTAACACTACATGTCTTGTTGCTAAGCTTCTTCTCTACCTTTTCTCCTTCGCATTTTCTTCCAGGGGTTATGTCTGCAGTTTGGTCATGCGGTTTAGTGCAATACATGATTCCCACAGAGCTTCACACAGCGCCCAAGGCAGAGGAAGAAAAAATAAGGCAGCATCTTTTATACTTTTGCTACCTGTCAGCGAGGATATAGGTATCCTTTAACAATGGAACAACTCTTTGAATTCACATGTTGACCCCTGCTCATCCTTTTAAATGAAACAAATTGTAAGTGTTGCATTTCCCCATAATTAAATTAAAAAACACATGTCACATAAAAATTAGTTTTTTTTCTGGATTACTGGTAAATACATTTTTCCTGATGTTATCAGATAATATCGATAATGCCATGCCATAGCACATCACATCAAGATATTTCTGTCTTTGCTGTAATTTAATTTTACAGGAGAAAATCTATATTGGCTTTCGTCTCGATTAGCAGTAATGATCAGGTTTAGTGTTAGACCCTCAGATTCAAAAAGCAAGAGCTCCTGTATAGATTTACCAAACCCAAATCATTTGTCAACTTCAAATGGAATTTATTTGGAAAATCACTGACTAATATTGTAGTAAAAAAGGAAGGCTCGGAAGAAAAAAAAACATGAGTGTATTGAATAGCGCTGCACAATTAATCAAATTGTATATTGAAATCGCAATATGGAACAGTGCAATATTCAAATCACAGGAAGCACAATACTTGTTAAAGGCTAAATAAAAAATACCTTTTTGAATTAAGTATTCTGAAACTGCAGAGATATCATGGAACAAATACAATGTTACACACTTAAAAGAGCCTTAATATGCATATATTCATGGTTCATACTTGTATTTTGTCCCTCTACAATGACACTAATGTTCAAAAAGTGCTTTATTTTTCTCATCCTGCCAGCACCTCTTTTCTCCCTCTGTCTGAAACCAGAGTGCAGTCTGCTCTGATTGGTTAGCTGGCCGGCTCTGTTGTGATTGGTCAACCTAATAGAGATGTACCGCCCCTTAGCGCTAGCAAATAGTGTTGCATTGTGATGTCACTATGTTACAGAAGTAAACAAAGGAATCCAAAGCTGGTGTTTCAGGCATGGGGGAGGGGATGTGTGTGGGAGAGACACTTTGGGATTGTTGCCTTTGCAGACCATTTACATGCACAAAAACCTATATCACACACTACAGGAAAGGGACAACCCCAAAGAGCATAACAGGGTAAGTTTGATACAGATGCCATCAAACAATAACATCATAATCAGGTAATATATCGTTCAATGATAGTGGGAATTAAGATTAAAGAATGATCGATCCCTCCAATATCGTGAATCACATTGTAACAGTCAAAATAATCCCAATTAGTATTATTTTTCAAACCGCCCAATAATTGAACACGTTGGACCTTCACAGACCTAAAAGAAAGAGTGTGTCCCAGGGGAAATTCTTTCTTTCACTGCTTCTCGCCGCTTAATCACTTCTGTTTGATTGTTATTGAAGGTGAGCTGTCCCCGTGTCGACACATGAACGGAGGCTGCGGCGACCTTTGTCTCCTGACCCCGTATGGGAGGGTCAACTGCACTTGCCGCGGAGAACGTGTGCTCTTGGATGACAACCGATGCGTGTGTAAGTCATGAGGAGCTTTAGATTTAATTAAACCACAAGTGCTAACCCTCGGGACATTGTCGGTACCACATATCGATTGAAAGGACGCTCTTTATGAAAACATTGAAATGCATGGTTAAACCTGGGTTATGTCCACACTTGAGTTAGGCTCTTATTTGTGCTGTTTACACGAACCTTTGATGTATTTGAATTGATTCCTTTTAGCGTAAACACACAGAAAGGCAGGATTGTTTTCTTTCTCTTCGACAAAGCAAGTCCGTTTGTAACGATTCCGATAATCATAGTCGATACTGCTCGGGGAAATAAGGCTATATCATTTGGGACTTTATGTTTATGCCAGAAAAACATATTTGAAAGCATGGGGTGTTACACTTACCTGCTGAAAGTCACACAACTGAATTATTCCAATGGTGTCTGGCTCTCTAATTTGACAGATTGCAGGTTGAATTTGAAATGCAATGTGAGGATAGACCATAAGGTGGGAGGAGCTGTTCAAACGATGGAGGTTTGGCCAGACTAAACATGGCAAGTGACTCAGGGAAAAATCTGGATGGTCGCCTGGATGTCACGCTAGAGGACGACAAGCTTTTTACACCACACCCCATTTTGTTTCATTACTGGAGCAAGAAAACGTTTAATTTAAAAATATTTAAAGCAGAGAAGAGACAGAGATTGGTCCGTGAATTAATTTATTGTCAAATTTCACCGAGTAAAACGTTGTCATTTCTTATTAAATCATTGCCCTGAATCAAAAAACAGTTAGCTGCTAACTGAATATGAGAATATTCCAAGCATGTCACAGCGAGACTTCCCTCAACTTGAAGAACAGTTTAAGGGTAATTGGGTTATTGAATGACATTTACAAATGTTGACCCTACACTACAGTACACAGTGCCTCTGAACTCACATACTTTTACAAAGTTTTCCCAATATGCGCAGACAACTTTGAGATTTTGACAGCCTCATTGTCTTCTCCTGCAGCAGAAAATTCCTCTTGCAACATCCACACTGAATTTGAGTGCGGAAATGGCGAGTGCATAGACTACCAGCTAACGTGTGACGGAGTAGCCCACTGCAAGGATAAATCAGATGAGAAGATGCAGTACTGTGGTAAGAAACACCTGGATGAATTGTCTTATAAATAATTACTTGTGGATTGATTTTGGAGCGCTTAAAAGGAGGATGGTTTAACTTTCAAATTAATTTCACTGTGTCCAGACAACAGGAGTTGCCGGAAAGGTTTCAGACCTTGCTACAACCAACGGTGTGTGGCCAACAGTCGCTTCTGTGACAGGATCGATGACTGTGGGGATAACTCGGATGAAGCTTTCTGTAGCAGTGAGTTGCAACTGTTTGATCTGCGGCTCAATCTGTCCCGTTTCAATCCCGTCCTGCCTCCGAGGGCAAGATCCGGCGACACTAATGCTCATATTAATACGCCACGCTAGGCCACATGCTGAGCTAAGTCTTCACCGTCTAATGAGCCCCAAGATCAGAGTGCACAGATTCAAAGTAGCTCACAAGCCCCCCCAACATGTGAAGCTGCCTGGACAATTTGTTGCGACTGATTTAGTTTTTTAACCTTGGATGTTGAAATAATCCAGTAAAAGTTGCTCATTCCCCTGCTGTAATTGGACTAAAGTGGGATGTTATCAAGGTCTAGCTACCAAGCTGATAGAAGCCCACAAGGAGATAGAAGTGTTTTCATAATTAATGCACACTTTCCAACTATGGTATGCCAGGAGTTTATCTTCTGCCTTGCATTTGCTATTTAATGGGACACCACCAATAACTTTTTCCATTCCTATTAGGGAAATGTAATTATAGTAGCATGTATGTTATATACTGATTATGTGTTGCAGGCTGGGGAAATGAGCGGAACCATTGTTCAGTACTTGGTAAATTAATAACAAACCAAGATGCCCATCTCGCATATTATGGGTCATTTGCTCTTGCACCGCACTCAGGGGGTGATAGCACTATGCCAGTGCTTATAGCACTGATTCTCCAACTCATCAGAGAGATTTCTTCTTATCTGCCAGGACAGGAAGCTTATTTAAACCTCCCCCAGAAAGTATTGTTTTGAGCCGTACCTGTATCTGCCTCCGATTGCTTTTTGAAATGCTAATTCTCTCCCCCAGATGTCACATGCGGATCATCGGAATCATCGTGCAAGGATGGGAGCTGTGTACCCAGCTCAGCCTGGTGTAACCAGGTCATCGACTGTGCCGACGCCTCGGATGAAAAAAGCTGCAGTGAGTCCTTCACCTTGTAATTTTCAATTGCAGTATGGCTCAAATAAATATGCAGAAAACTGAGGTGTAGCAGATCACAGGAATCTGGTTACTTACTGTATGTCTGCCCAGGTCTCGTTTTATTGATGTTTTTCTAAATGTATGCGCCAAAAGAAACATCGATGCCTCACCTGCTGATCCGCCATCATACTTGTTTTATTAGAGAAGTTAAAAAAAGACATCCACTCAGATTCAGTTAAAATGAGGCTTATTGTAATTAGAAACATAACTATTGATAAAAAATAACTATTTATGTACTTATTTATTTATCTGTTTATCTATTCATATATTTGTTGTATTGACTTTTGTCTAAACACTCACCCTTTGACTGTTCAATTCCTTCCATGGTGACGAGACAATAATTGTGGCGCTGTGTTTTGTATTCAGACCACACTGACTGCTCTCACTTCTACAAGCTGGGGGTGACGGAAAAGGATTTCATCAGCTGCAACTCCACCTCCCTGTGCATCCACCCGACATGGATCTGTGACGGTGCCAACGACTGTGGGGACTATGCTGACGAGACCAACTGTCAGGGTGAGAAACCTACGCAAACAAACACAGACATAGACAGACACTCTGAGACAGACTATGGATGCCAGCTTCAATTAGAAAAGACTTAAGACTGATCTCATTTTTTGGAGATGATAATGACAGTGGGATGAGAGATTCAGAGAGAGCTCATGAAGATATAATGACCTCAAACATTGCTTTATTTTAAGAGGACTGACTTGTTTGTGTTGTTTGTCCAAGTTTCCCATGGGCAGAAGTGCGAGGAGGGCCACTTTGCTTGTCCAAGTGGGAACTGCATCTCCAGCGTTTGGCTATGCGACGGCCAAAAAGACTGCGAGGATGGAGCAGATGAATTCCAGTGTGGTAAACAGACTAATCTTACCTCTCAATGAAATAACTTTACAGTAAATGGAAAATATATGTTGTGTTCTCAAAAAACAAAATTGGTATTTGCTTGATTCAGACAACACTAATAAGAAGTGGAAGGATGTTTATCTTCCATTATCGAAGCTACTTGTCCATTCAAATGGTGAATAGTAATATCTTGTGCAAACCCTTGACTTTTGATTTGACACCACCAGCAAGTCAACATTTGCTTGTGCAGTGAAACATCTCAATTTTGTGCAGACAGGACTTTTCTCTAGTTCAACAATTAGTTATTTTTGTATGGTTAGGAGGAAAATATATCCTACTATCAGATGGATTGGCAAACAATCAGGTTCAAACTATCCTGTTACCCACGAAATCCCTTCACATCTTTCCAATACTTACCAAATCTGACCAATAACCTGTGACATCACCACCAGCCTCTGTTTTGTGTTTAATGCTAATTAGCAAATGTTAGCACAACTGCAAGGACGTGGTGGATACATTCTAGTGTGGTAAACCAATCTTACCTCTTAATACAAGTGCTTCTTCACAATACATTTCTCTTCCCTTTGTTTTTCTCCCCCTTATTGTGTGTTTGAGATTTCTCAAGTGGGTGATGCTGCTTGTTTGAAAGTCTAATTCCAGCCCTGAATCCATAGTGACGCTGTTAAGAACATATGTTTTCTTCCTCTCCTCTCTTACAATGAATAACAATGTATAGCCTTTTCAGTGTAACAACTAATTAATGAGGCATCAGTCATTGAAATGGTAATAATTAAGATGGGAAATGCTGTTCTATAGAGTGCCACAGTCCTAAAACCCGGAAGTAAGCTGCGCATGGATTCCTTCGACAAAAAAGCAATGCAATTTCTCCATAATTTTATCATTTTCTAATCATAAATCTATCGATTAGATTTATGATTAGAACATTGTAAAAGTAGGGTAGACATGTGGATATTATCCGACTGAACAAAACGTGATCTGTCTCTTAAATGTGTGTCAACCACAGACCTTATTTCGAGCTATTTTCCAAAATCCTATGGAGAAATTGCATTGCTTTTTTGTCGAAGTAACCCATGCGCAGCTTACTTCCGGTTTTAGGACGCGTCACTGTGGCACTCTATAGAAAGCAGGGACATGTGAAAGGATTACCACAATGCCACTCCTTTACTTCCTGTACCAGAGGCAGCCAAAGCGTTATTACCTATGCTTTGATCCGTGCTAAGGTATGCAGAGACAAAGTCAAAAGCGTTCCAATTAAACAAGGAGACCATAATTAAGTCATGGTATGGATAATTTGCCCTCCAACCGATAGGTCTCGCGCGCACAACCGTTCATGTGTCATTGCTTTTGGCAGCAAATCAAAATGGACTGGGTGCTTTAATGTAGGTGCTGAGAGTAGCTGTTGGGCTTTATCACTGTCACACATATGCACAAGGTAATTACATCTGATGGATAAGTACACACACACACACACACACACACACACACACACACACACACACACACACACACACACACACACACACACACACACACACACACACACACACACACACACACAGTGTCAACACACTCACTTCAGCCTATGGCGTCGTCTAGGCCATGCTTTAGTTAGAGTGTAAGAAGTCAGGAAGCAGTCGGCAGTTAGTGCTGTCATACAGTATGTGTACAGAACTGGAGGAATATTGCATTTCCTATCTTTGTGAGGTAAGAGAGATGTAACTATTGCAATTTGCAATTATTGACAGTAGATACACCCCATTCTAGACACTCGCACACAAACACAATGACATATTTTGTTACATCCCTTTCAACTGTTCAACCTTTTTTAGCAGCTCTATAGCTCACTTTGTTGTTAGGTCTGCAAACAAATGTCCAAATGAGGGGAAGTCTGTGGGTTTTTGAATTCAGGAACAATTTAGAGCACATACGTGGCCACAAATAAGTAATGTTTACTCTCTTTCGTCCACTACTTTACCCGGACTGAAATAACTTAAACACTAGTCAAGGGATTGAGACCAAATTGTGTTCATTCATGGTAGACAGAGGATACACCCTAATGACTTTAATGATCCATTGACGTTTCATCCAGCAGCACCATCAAGCTGATATTAATAGTTTTTACTATAACATTTCTCTGCAGCTATTCAATGGATTGCTATTTATTTCTTAAAGATATCCATGGTGCCCAAAGGATGTATCTTATATACCAGTGGTTCCCAACCTGTGGGCCGCGGACCCCTAGTGGTCCGCGAAGGCATTGCAAGTGGGCCGCCAA
This sequence comes from Notothenia rossii, assembly GCF_949606895.1. Taxonomy (NCBI): domain Eukaryota; kingdom Metazoa; phylum Chordata; class Actinopteri; order Perciformes; family Nototheniidae; genus Notothenia; species Notothenia rossii. The sequence continues at coordinate 72,764,250 of NC_136904.1, forward strand.
ATTATTATTATTACTTTGTTTGTACAGGCTAAAGACACAAACATGGACATAAGAATAACATATAGCACATGAAATTTCCCATCTCAGACAAAAACAAAACAAAAACCGAAGAAATAAAGATACAGTCAGTAGGATCACTTCAACATTTCACAAACAAAAATAGGTTGACAACCAAATACCACCAAAAACACAACATTCATTGTTTCTTTAATCCCACTCTTCATTAGAGCTTATTTCCCATTTCATGGCGTGTTCAGCCACCCTTTGGTTTTTTGGTGGCAATAATTATTTTCAAAAGAAATTGTGTTTTTAATCTACTCTTCAAACACCTTAAAATTAAGATTACTCCTTGATTGACTTTTAAAATTATGTATTTTAGCCAGAAGAATAGTTGTATTTATTAACTGTGTGCGGTCTTCATTTAAAAGCCCAAATAAAATATGAAAGGGTGTACATGCAAATTCAACATTTGCCGCCAAATAATTTGCCCAACATTATGATTTCTGTGAAAATATTTTCATTATTAAGATTTTTTTTTATTTTAACCTCTTTTCCTTTTCCTTTCTTGATCCTCCTTAGCAACGGCCATTACAGTCCTTGACAGCGGTCTCTACTGGATTTACAACGTGTCACATGTTCTGAATTTAATCAGAACTTTATTTAGGCTCCGTATTGTTTATGGTTGAATGTGGGCCGCACAAATATTTTTGATTCTTAAGTGGGCCCTGAGTTGAAAAAGGTTGGGAACCGCTGTTATATACTATATAATATCTTGGGTGAACCCTTGACCTTTCATATAGCACCAGTAGGTCAAACATAATACTTGCAAAGAAATATCTCCACTTGATAGATAATGGGTTGGTACAACACTCCGTACAGAGCTTCAGGGTTCCCAGGCAACATATCCTCTTGAATTTACTAATCCCATTAGTTGTCATTCTTGTTTTGCAATCAAAACTATTATGGGATTGATTGCCAGAACATTTGGTTCATAAAATCTTGTTCACGTCAGTACCCCGTCAGATGTGTACCCACTTGACTGTGTGACATCACCATCAGCCTCAGCTGTGCTAAGTATTAATTTCTAACAAGCACATGTTAGCATGCTACCACACGGAACTAAGATAGGGACAACATGTGTAAAATATCACACCTGCCAAATATAGGCATGTTAACATTATCATTATGAGCATGTTAGCGTGCTGACATTAACATTTAGCTTGAGAGACCGCTATACGTTAGTACAGCCTCACAGAGCTTTTAGTATGTCGTGTTTATGTATGATTAATTTAGCCTTCAAAACCATCCAGACTCTGGTAGTTGGAGGCCGATAAGGGACTTATTTCAAGAAGAATAACAAAATATGACCATAGATCTTTGAAGTCTTTGCCTTTGAGTTTTGGGCAGAGAAGTTACAGTTCTCTCACTTGACTGCTTCCTGTATAATGAACCAGCACATTTGTTCACATTCCACTTACAACATATGTTTGCAGCACAGTGCAACACTGTGCAGTGAAATCCGGTTCTCATATTTAACGCTCTTGAAGTTATCTGATTTATTGAGTAAATTGGCCATGAATGTTGTTAGAGAGATGCATAACACATGAACAGCTTTCCCATTCCTTTATCTTAAAATGTCATTTGTGCCCGTGTGAAATGATAACATCCCATGCTTCAAATGCGCTTATATCAGAGCCGATATGAATTTCGCCACGATTCTTTGAGAAGTTCTGAATAGCTTTTTCAGGCAAAATAGACAATATTCCCATTCCTCTGGGTTAATTACCATATAAAACGCTCCAGCCACCGATTATCTGATTGCGACGGCAAAGTGGTTTGAGGAAAATGTCATTACATTTCAAAAAGAATTTGAAATTCCTCATGTGATAAGATGAAACAGTCATTTGTCACTCAACAACAGATAATGCGCTTTTCTTCTCAGTGAAAAACTATTGAAAGTGAGACATGAAAGTCTCTCTTTGATACATGTAATGTGCTACAGACCTGTTTTTTTGTTAGACACTTGAAGCAGCTGATTGAAATGCAAATTCCGTCTTCATAATCATGCTTTTCCAGATTTAGCCATTTAATGTTTATCTTATCCATATCTCACAACACCGTATCAAAGCACGTAGAAAGCTGGTGGGATTTACAAAGTCCGAAAGGAAGGAAAGCAACGCAGTGAGAGAGACTCCCCGTACCTACCCCCCACCCTCAGTTTTCCTTGAACTGATGTGACCTGAAGCACACATTACCCCTTCCTTCCCTCCACATCTCTTCAAAGCTCCTGCCGTCTTTGCTAGGCCTTACATCTGAGAGACAGAGACCAGAGAAACGGCTTCCCAGGGAGAGTGGGTGGCTCAGTGAAACAAACTCAGTGCAGATTATGAATAAATCCACATTTCACACAACGGCTTTAGCACGTTGAACAGCCGAGTTGACACCCAACTGTTTCTTGTCACCCCCAGCAGCTTAGTTTCTTTTCAATTTACAATAAGAGAACAAAATAGTGAATACTTGCTTTGTTATTGATACAATATTTAATAAAGACTCTGTTTTGTGTTCAGTTGATGTTTTAATTTCCCCGGATGAACAGAAACCAGGAGCTTTAATCAAAATGTCTTCTGTGAAACAAACAGTGTTTGTCGTGGCAGCTCATGTTTGCTGCGAATTGGGAAAAAAGTAAAAGAAGCAAGCCACGGGGCAAATAGAAGCTAACCCAATTGTTGTGTCACGATTTAAAAAACCCTCTGCCCCTACTATAAGGTATATCACCTTTGCTGTTGTTTCCTCCTTATTTTTGATTGATTTATAGCATTGAAATGTCTTTCCGTCTTTCCCTCTGCCCTCTGCAGACTCGTCATGCTTGTGGAACCAGTTCGCCTGCTCGAAGAACAAATGCATAGCTAAACAATGGCTATGTGATGGCGAGAACGACTGTGAGGATGGCCTGGACGAGAGCGTGCAGATCTGCGGTAAGTGTCCCTTTCAGATGTTTTGAGGAGTCTGCTGTGGGTGTAAAAGGCCACATGCGCTGCATACCTCCATGTGTTCACTGTAACAGAGCTTGAAAACAAATGGACAGAATTGAAACAATCTTAATGAGACACCAAATTAGTCCGCAGGTCTTTCTAATGATTCAAGTAGGCACTGAGGCAAATACATTTCTCATCACCAAGACCCAAGGGGTACAGCTTTTTTATTTCAATGGGCAAATGAGATGTGTACGTAATGAATTCTGAAATAAAATAAAAGCAATCCAACCACAATAAAGCGACCAACATTGCTGTGAACATTTGTTGCGTGATTGGATTGTAATTGGATGTGGAGGAAATATGAATGCAATTGCCCAAAGGTTTCATGGTACAAAAAAAAAAGAAGACATGCATTTGGCTAGGCATGCCTAATTGAACTTCTGTATCTACCTTTATATCTCAGTGCAGCTATGTTTTTCTTTTTTAAGCTCTAATGTAAAAGCTCAGTATTGCTGACTTACAGAATAGAAGCGAAACATTGAAAATGTTAAAACTGCACAATCATTATTTGTTGGCATGCACAAGGGGAACTGCACCTCTTTTCCCCCTCTCTCTGAAACCAGAGCCCGGTCTGCTCTGATTGGTCAGCGGGCTTGCTCTGTTGGGATTTGTCAACTGCTCAGAGATTTCCCACCCCTTAGCCTATCACATACAATGTGTCAGAGTGCTAGCCAATAGAAGTGTGAGAGTTGCATAGTGACAGGGAGGCTGTGGGTAAGTGCGCTGATCTTCGGATCAGGGGAGCACTGGTTCACTCCCCACTGCAGACAGCATGACGTTGTGTCCTTGGGCAAGACACTTCTCCCAAAATTGCTCCTGTGGGGACTGCCCACAGTATTGACAAGTAATGTGATGTCACTATGTAAGGGATGTAAACAAAGGAGTGGAGGGAGGAGTGTATTGGAGAGAAAATCCCTACTGGAGGGAACTTTGGGATTTGTGCAGACCATTTACAAAAGCCTATATAACAAACTACAGGAAAGGGAAATCACCACATTTTATATTGATGCCTATACTTTTACCTTGAGTACAAATGGAATGCAGGACTTTTATTTGTAACAAAATATTTTAACACTGTAGTTTTGTTACTTTTACTTTAGTAATACATATGAGCACTGCTCCCATGAGGGTTGAAAAACTGCTGTGATCTATTGGCGTCACAGATAAATGTTAAATTACTATCCTAACAAGTACAAATTAATATACTTTGTTTAAGTATACCGGGCTTGTACATATTTCTCTCTGTATTGCGTTTGACCTATTGTGTTGGGCATGTGGCCTTGTTTTCCTCTCAGGCTTAGTGACATGTGCTCCTGGGCTGTTCAGCTGCCCCGGGTCATACGCCTGTGTTCCAAAACGCTGGCTCTGTGATGGTGAAAGGGACTGCCCCGACGGGAGCGACGAGCTGTCTGCAGCTGGCTGCGGTAAGCTCTAAACTCTGGTTTTACATATTGATATCCTCTCTGCAGCAACAACAAATATAATGTTATCCCAGAATTCCCATAAAAAAGCTAATTGTTGCTTGGTTTCAGTTGTGTAGAACTTCATATCTAACTGTGAAAAACTGAAAAAACGCCGACTGTACTGTAAATGAGTTTGCATATTTTTATTCCAAGCAGGAAAAGAAGACAACTTTAGTTTAAGAAAATAGCACAAAGGAAGTTCTTGTAAAATGTCAGCCTTCTCTAGCTGGCATAATCTTGATTGCCTTCCACAAATTGGTCCTGAACCATTCAAAAGTAATTGTTCATTCTAGTCTTTCTTTGATTCAATAGTGGAGGAACAATTTCAATCACAGAAGCATAAGGCTCACGAAAGTTGACATTTTACACACCGAGGAAGCCTACCATGTTCAGAAGAAAAAATGTTTATCCAATGATTAGCCTCTTGAAACCATTTATTTTCATGCATTAGCACCCAACAACACATGTGATGACAGCTCGTTTCGCTGCCGCAACAAAGCGTGCATCCCCCAGCGATTCGTCTGCGACCACGATGACGACTGTGGAGATGGGTCTGATGAGTCGGTGGAATGTGGTTCGTATAGTTATGTTGCTTGTAATAAACACCAATGGTATATGAATATGTCTTTTTTCAAAAAAAGTTGCACTAGATAGTTTCCTAACTTACAAATGGTAGACAATCTTTTCAATGGTTTGATAACTGCACATTTGCACAGTCTTCCTCAAGAAAATGGGTTCTCTGTGGTAGGAGACAGTTATTAAATGGAATGAAAAGACTAAGTGAATAAGGGTCAAATAGACCAGTGAAGTAAGTGAAGCCTAGAATAAAATCTGGTTCAAATATGTGGCACGATTGTGTTACATGAAGTACCGGACTTTGATTTAGAGCTGCAGTATAACTCAGTGGTTAGAGCTGGCGGCCCATGTGTCTGCCACCACATATGCAGGTTTGATTCCCAATTTGGGAACATTTCAGGGCAATGTTATCCCCTTTCCACCTCTTGGTCTCTAATAAAGGCACTCCCCAGACCAAAAGGAAATAAATGAATGTTAATTCATTGTGCGTGCGTTTGATAACAAACATTACAGGAAGTCAGGAAATCACATTACAATGCAAAATAATAATAATTGGTCGAAACAGTTTTTTATTCCATTATTGCATTCCCCGTACCTTTGCCAGTTATTGATGCAAATATATGAAATGACGAAACATTGATTGAAAGGATGGAGTGATTATCTGTATAAAGGGTTTAATATATAATATCTTATTTAAATACATGCTCAAACGAGGTGCTCTAAAGCTAGATTATTGTAGAACAGGCTGGACTGGTCTTAGTTTCTCTTATTTGATATATCGTTTTAATTTTATTCTGAAAAAATGACACCCAGATTTTTATTTGGGTATATACAATTTTTGGTGTCTGAACTAGAGGGCATTTTCTGCCAGAGAACTGATCTGTGATTTCTTGGGCTGATGAAACATTTATACTTTAATTGAAATACTGTCCGATGCAGCTGTGCACACCATTACACCTCCAAATGGCTCTATGAGAGTGCTTCATTGAAATATGAACAATGGCAGTGAAAAAGCTTATTTTCACTATGTGAACTTAATTCTGTTCCATCTGAAGCTGTGTCAGACCCAGTGTAACTTGATGAAAAACGTCTGTCTTTCTTCCTTCAGCCTACCGCTCCTGTGGATCAGAAGAGTTTCGCTGCGGGGACGGCCGCTGTCTCCTCAGCTCTCAGTGGGAGTGTGACGGCTACGCAGACTGTCCCGACCACTCTGACGAACTGCCTCTGAACCTCAAATGTCTGGCCGCAGGTAAGACTGCTGCTTGGCTTGCTTCTGGAATCCCTTCATCAGTGTCACCAGCAGTATTACTCGCCCAGCAAACTGCCGGGGACATGTGGCGGATAGAAAAGGCACTAAAACCGGGAGAGCTATCTTGAAAATGTCAAAAACATTCCCCAAACTTTGATGATAAATTACAGGGCTTCGTGCCAGTGACAGTCATATCTTGCTCTTTTCAGGAAGCTTGTGCAACGGCTCCTTCTACATGTGCTCCAATGGACGCTGCATCTCCGAGGGAAACCTCTGTGATGGCAGAGATGATTGTGGAGACCGGTCGGATGAGAGAAACTGTAATGTTAACGAATGCTTGAACCGTCGAATCAGTGGGTGCACTCAGGACTGCCAAGATCTTCCTGTGGGATACAAGGTAAATGACCAGTGGACTAGTCACGCTTCAGTTGCTCCAAAGTACATTCCTCCTCTGAATGACTTGCTGGCTACAGCCTTATTCCTCCAGTAAAAGCTGAAAATTCAACCATTTTCCGAACAAGCTATGAGCTTGTCACTGTGGTTTGGTGCAAAAGCAAACTGCCTTCCAAATGCAAACTCTGTGACCCTACTGTGTTAAATTGTAGACATGAATCCCAGCTTTTATGTGGCCTACTTCCCACATTGTGACTTGCAACATAATATTCAGATATAAAGAAAATGACTACAGTGGAACATTTGATATCATACTGACCAGAGTTCTAAGCTATAGCATCATTAGTAGAAGGTGGGCATTGATGATGTGTTAGTGATAATAAATCAAGCCTTACTTTGCACATAATTGATGAGATGAAAATGGTTCGGAGCATATATAGGTTAAGCTTGTTGCTTTTTAAATAACCTTGAATGCTGTAAGGAGAGTCTGATGATATGCCAACTTTTTTCTGTGCCTCCTCATGGTGCCGGGCAATTGTGCCGTGCCTGGCATTGGTGGCATGTGATGATAGGAGTGAATCCAGGTCAAGGCCACGTCCACTGGAGAACTCCATTGGCTGCACTTTTATCGTCCTGCAGCAGTTTATATCTTCGTCTATGTATTACACCTCTCTTACTCCTCCATGAGACGGTGTTCACTGCATCGGAAAACTGGTGGAAATCACAGAAGACCTCTCTTTCCTGTCATGTCAGGGGCATAGCAGTACAGGGAGCACATCAATGCAGACCCTTAGCTCATCCATTGGTGGCCTGAACAGGAAGATCAGCAGAAAGGCCCTCAAGGTTATAACTGTGGATAAGAAAGGGATTTGCTCTGGGTCCATAGCAGCTGATACAAGCACTTTGAGTTATTTGAGGGGGGGGGGTGGGGGGCCTGGTAACTGAAGTGCGATTGGATTTGTTGAGCCACGGTACAGTATGTATCACAGCTTTGATGTCATGTTCGGATGCGAGGGTTTAAGATATTTGTCAGTGCTGACCTGCATTCCTTTGAGGCAAAGGTACTGGAGTCTGAAATAAATTGTCTGTTGTTAGAAATGGATCTAAAATGACTGTAAAAGCACAGCATGAATAGGTGCACTGCTTGAATAGCATAGCTACAATAACGCTTGTATAAAGAACTCAAATGGTTTGTTTTATAATCATTTTTTTAAAAGAGAGAAAGAAGGCTCTTGTCTTCCATTCCCGAAATTCATGATCAAGTCTCACTTACAAATTACCCTAACCCCAACCTAACCCCAGCAGGAGCTCTTCATAACTCAGGAACTAAGGGTCCAATTAACTGGAAATACTGGTGTATAGGGTGGTTTTTGGCCACCCTGAACATGCCAGTCTTGGTCCCGAGTTGCTACAACCTTCCCTTAACGAGATATCATAAGTTGTAACACTTTTCAGAATATTTTAGAATGGGGGTCCACTGGCAGCTATATCAAAGGAAACAGATAGAAATGTCAAATGTCCTACACTTAAGCAGTAGGAGTAGACTATGATGGACACACACTTTTATGGCTCTACAATTTAGCGTTCTGGAGTTATATGCAGATGCTCCCTTATGTTACTATATGGGGAGCTAGATACAATTAATTAGCTATGGGCGCCACTCGGCACACTGAAGAGAAGGGAGGAGAAAAACATATACACCAATTTCCATGACTCTAGCATTCACT